>NC_140080.1:45927983-45972983 GCF_964194135.1 Talpa europaea | reverse complement strand
CCCTAACTCATACCCTAACCCTAACCTAAACCCAAATCCTGACCCTAACCCTAACCCTAAACCTAATCTAACCCAAAACTTAACGCTAACCCTAACTCTAAACGTAACCCTAACCCAGACCCTAACTCTAACCTAACCCTAACCCATATCCTAACCCTAACCCTAAACCTAACCCTAACCCTACCTAAAACCTAACCCTAACCCTAACTCTAATCCTAACCGTACCCCTAACCCCAATCCTAACCCTAACCCTAACCCAAAACCTAACCCTAATTCTAACCCTAAACTAAAACCTAAAACAAACCCTAACCCTAATCCGAACCCTAACCCAAATCCTAAACCTAACCCTAAACGTAACCCAAAACCTAAACCTAACCCTAACCAGAACCCTAACCCTAACTCAAAACCAAAGTGTAACCCTAATTTTAACCCTAACCCAAACCCTAACTCAAATGCTATCACTGACCCTAACACTAACTCTAATCCTAAACCTAACCCTAACACAAATCCTGACCCTAAGCTAAACCCGAACCCTAACTCTAAACCCAACCCAAGCCCTAAACCTAACCTAAAACCCAACACTAACCCTAACCCTACCCCTAACCCTTATCCTAACCCTAACCCAAACCCTAACTCTAAACCTAACCTCACCCAAACCCTAAACCTAACCCCAATCCTAACCCTAACCTAAAAACTAACACTAAACCTAACACTAACCCTAACCCTAACCAAAATCCTAATGCTAAACCTAATGCTAACCTAACCCTAACCATAACCTAAAACCTAAGATTAACCCTAACACAAACCCTAACCATAACCCTAAACAAAAACCTAACACTAACACTAACCTTAACTCTAAATCTAACCCTAACCCTAACCCTAGCCCTAAACCAAATCCTAACTCTAACCCTAACCCGAACCCTAAACAAACCCTAATCCTAACCCTAAACCTAAACCAAATCCTAACCCTAACCCTAAGCCTAACCCTAACCCTAATCTAAAACCTAACACTAACCTAATGCTAACCCTTACCCTAACCCTAACCTAACCCTAACCCTAAACCTAACCCTAACCCACATTCTAACCCTAAACCTAAAGCTACCCTAACCCTAAACCAAATACTAACCCTAACACTAACCTTAATGCTAATCCTAACCTTAACCCTAACCCAACCCAAAACCTAAAATTAAACCTAACTCTAACCCTAAACCTAACCCTAACCCTAATCCTAACCAAAATCCTAACCCTAACCCTAACCCTAATGCTAACTCTAACCCAAAACCTAAAACTAACCCTAACTTTAACCCTAATCCAAACCCTAACCCAAACCCTACCCCAAATGGTAACACTAACCCTAACCCTAATCCTAACCTTAACCCAAATCCTAACCCTAACTCTAACCCTAACCCTACACCTAACCCTAACCCTAAGCCTAACTGAAAACCTAATGCTTACCCTAACCTAAATCTAACCCTAACCCTAACCCTAACCCTAACCATAAACCTAAACCTAACCCTACCCCTAACCTAAAACCTAACACTAACCCTAACTTTGAACATAACCCAAACCCAAAACCAAATGCTAACACTAACCCTAACACTAACCCTATCCCTACACCTATCCCTAACCCTAAGCCTTAACCAAACCTAACACTAACCCTAACACTAAACCTTACCCTAACCCAGACCCTAAACATAAACCTAAACCTAAACCTAAAACAAAGTCTAACCCAAACCCTAAATTTAAGCCTAATCGTAACACAAACCCTAAACCTAACACTAACCAACCCCTAACCTGAACCTAACACTAAACCTAAGCCTAACCCAAAACATAAAACTAACCCTAACTCTAAGCCTAACCCTAATACAGACCCAAACCCTAAACCTAACTCTAACCCTAACCCTAAACTTAACCCAAATCGTAACCCTAAACTAACCCTAACCCTAACTGTAACCTGACACCTAACACTAAACCCAACCCTAACCCTAACCTGAACCCTAAACCTAACCCTAAACCTAACCCTAACACTAAACGTAAACCTAAACCTAACCCTAACCCTAAACTAATACCTAACACTAATCCTAACTCTAAACCTAAGCCTAACCCTAACCCTAACCCTAAACCAAATCCTAACCCTACCCTAACCCTAACACCAACCCTAACCCGGACCAAATACAAACCCTAAAACTAACCCTAACCCAAATAGTTACACTAACCCTAACCCAAAGTCTAAATCTAAATATAACCCTAACCATAACCCTAACCCAAAACCTAACACTATACTTAACTTCACATCTAACCCAAAACCTAACCCAAATGCTGACACTAACCCTCTCACTAACCCAACCCTAAAATAATCATAACCTAAAACCTAAAACTAACCCTAATTCTAACCCTAACCCTAACCCAGACCTTAACCCTAAACCTAACTCTAAACCTCACTCTAAACTTAACCCAAATCTTAACCCTAACACTAACCCTAACCATAAACCTAACCGTAACATGAAACCTAACACTAAACCTAACCCTAACCGTAACTCTAAACCTAATCCTAACCCTAAACTTAACGCAAAACCTAACACTAACCCTAACTCTAAACCTAACCCTAACCCTCTTCCTAACACTAACCCTAACCCAAATCCTAACCCTAACCTTAACCCTAAGCCTAACCTAAAACCTAACCTTAACCCTAACCCTGACCCTGACCGAAACCCTAACCCTAACTCTAACACTAAACGTAAACCTATCCCTAACACTAACCCTAACCCTAAACCAAAACCTAACACGAATCCTAACTCTAAACCTAAGCCTAACGCTAACCCTAACCCAGATCCTAACACTAACCCTAACCCTAACACCAACCCTAACCCGGACCAAATACTAACCCTAACCCTAACCCTAACCCAAATCCTTACACTAACCCAAACCCTATCTCTAAATCTAAATATAACACTAACCCTAACCCTAACCCAAAACCTAACACTAATCCTAACTTCAAACTTAACCCAAATGCTAACCCTAACCCTAACACTGACCTTTACCCTAACATTAACCCTAACCTAAACCCTAACCCTAACCCTAACGTAACCCTAAACCTAACCCTAATACTAATGTTAACCCAAAATCTAACACTAACCTTAACTCTAAACATAACCCAAACCATAGCCATAACCCAAATCCTAACCCTAACCCGAAACCTAACCCTAACTCAAATCATAACCCTAACACTAAAACTAACCCTTACCCTAAACCTAACCCTAACACTAACAGAAAACCTAAAACAAACCCTAAATTTAACCCTAAACCAAAACCTAGCCCAAATGCTAACACTAACCCTAACACTAACTCTAACTCTAAAACTAATCCTAACACAAATCCTAACCCTTCCCTAACACTAACCTAACACCTAACACATACCATAACCTTAACCCTAAACCTAACACTCACCCTAACACTAAACCTAACCATAACCCTAATCCTAACCCTAACTTTAACCCTAACCCAAACCCTAACCCAAATGCCAATACTAACCCTAACACTAACCCTAAACCAAATCATAACCATAACCCTAAACCTAACCCTAAACTTAACCCTACACCTAACCCTAACCATAAGCCTAACACAAAACCTAACACTAACCCTAACTCTATCCCTAACGCTAGCCCAGACCCTACCCTAATCCTAACCCTAAACCTAACTCTAACCCTAACCCTAAACCTAACCCAAATCGTAACGCTAACACTAACCCTAAACCTAACCATAACCCTAACCTAAAACCTAACCCTAACTCTAATCTTACCCTAACCCTAACCTAAAACATAACACTAACCGAAATCCTAACCCTAACCCACCCAAGTCCTAACCCTAACCCTAACCCTAACCCTAACAAAATCCTAACACAAACCCAAAAGCTTACACTAAACCTAAATTTAACACAAACCAAAACCCTAACCCAAATGCTAACACTAACCCTAACACTAACCCTAACCCTAACCTAAAACCTAACACTAACCCTAACCATAAACCTAAATGTAACCTTAACCCTAACCCTAACCCAAAACCTAACACTAACCCTACTTCTAACCTAAACATATCCCTACCCCAAAACCTAACCATAACCAAAATCCTATCCCTAACTCTAACCCTACCTTAACCCTAAACCAAATCCTAACACTAACCCTAACTGTAACCCTAACCCAAAACCTAACCCTAACCCTAAACCTAAACCAAAACCTAACAGTAAACCTAAATTTAACCCTAACACAAACTCTAACCCAAATGCTGTCACTGGCCCTAACACTAACTCTAACACTAACCCTAACCCAAATCCTAACCCTAACCCTAAACCTAACCCTAACCCTAAACCTAACCTAAAACCTAACACTAATCCTAACCCTACCTCTAACCCTAATCCTAACCCTAACCCTAAACCTAACCCTAACCTTAAACCTAAACCTAAACCTAATCCTAACCTTAACCTAAAACCTAACATAAACCCTAACCCTAACATTAACCCTAAACCTAACCCAAATCCAAACCCTAACCCTAACCCTAAACCAAAACCTATCTCTAACCCTAATCCAAAATCTAAATCTCACCCTAACCCTAAACCAAACCCAACCCAAATCCTAACCCTAACCCTAACTCTAACCCTAACAAAACCTAACACTAACCCTAACCCTAACCCAAATACATACTCTAAACTAACCCTAGCCCCAAACCTAACACTAACCTAAAACCTAACCCTAACCCTAACCCTAACTCTAGCCCTAACCTAACTCTAACCCTAAACCTAACCCTAACCCAAATCCTAATCCTAACATTTACCCTACCCTAACCCTTAACCAAATCCTATCCCCAACACTAACCGTAACGCTAACCCTAACCCTAACACAAAACCTAAAATTAACCCTAACTCTAAACCTAAACCTAACTCAAACCTTACCCTAACCCTAAACCAAATCCTAACACTAACCCTAACCCTAACCATAATCTTAACCTAAATCCTAACCATAACCCTAACCCTAACTCTAACCCTACACCTAACCAAACCTAAGCCTAACCCAAAACCTAAGGCTAACCCTAACTCTAAGCCTAACACTAACCCAGACACTAATGCTAATCCTAATACTTACCCTAAACCTAATTCTAACCCTAAACTAAAACCTAAGACTAACCCTAACCCTAACCTAAACATAACCCTAACCCTAACCCTAACCCTAACCCAAAAACTAACACTAACCCTAACTCTAAATCTAACCCTAACCCTAACACTAACCCTAACTCTAACACATATCCTAACCCTAACTCTAACCCACCCTAAACAAACCCTAACCCTAACCCTAACCCTAACCCAAATCCTAAGGCTAAAATAACCCTAACCCTAACCAAAATCCTAACCCTAGCCCTAACCCAAACCCTAACCCAAACCAAACCCTAAACCTAACCCAAATCCTAATCCTAAACCTAACCCTAACTTTAACCATAACTCAAACCCTAACTCAAATGCTAACACTTACCATAAACTAACCCTAAACCTAACCCTAACCTAAAATCTAACTGTAACCCTAAACCTAACACAAACCCTAACCCAAATGCTAAAACTGACGCTAACCCTAACCCTAAACCTAACCCTAACACTAACCCTAAACTAAAACCTAACACTAACCTTAACCCTAACCCTAACCCTAACCTTAAACCTAACCATAAACCTAACCCTAACTCTAAACCTAACCCTATCCCAGTCCCTAACCCTAACCCTATCCCTAAACCTAACCCTAACCCAAACCTAAAATCCTAACCCTAACCCTAAATCTAACCCTAACCCTAAACCTAAACTAAAACCTAACCCTAACCCTAACCAGACACTGACCCTAACCCAAACCCTAACCCTAACACTAAATGTAAACCTAACCCTAACCCTAACCCAAAACCTAAAACTAACCCTAACTCTAAATGTAAGCCTAACCCTAACCCAAATCCTAACCCAAACCCTAAATTAAAACCTAACACTAACCCTAACTCTAAACCAAACCCTAACAATTATGCTAACCCAAAACCTAACACTAAACCTAACTCTAAACCTAACCCTAACCCTAGACATAACCCAAAACCTAACCCTAACCCTGACCCTAAACCTAATCCAAATACTAAACCTAACCCTAAGAGTAAACCTAACCGTAACCCTAAACCTAACCCAAAACCTAAAACTAACCCTAACTTTAACCCTCATCCAAACCCTAGCCCAAATGCTAACACTAACCATAACACTAACTGTAAATGTAACCCGAACCCTAATCCTTACCTAAATCCTAACCCTAACCCTAACCCTAAACCTAAACCTAACCCTAACCCTAACCCTAACCCGAACGCTAACCTAAAATATAACACTAACCCTAAACTTAACCCTAACCCTAAACTAACCCTAAACCTAACACGAAACCTAACCCTAACCCTAACCCTAAACTAAAACCAAATACTAACCCTAACCCGAACCCAAAACCTAAAACTAATCCTAACTCTAAACTTAACCCTAATCCTAAGCCTAACCCTAACCCTAAACCGAACCCTAACCCTAACCTGAAACCTAACACTAAGCCTAACTTTTATCCAAACCAAAACCATAACCAAAATGCTAACAATAACCCTGACACAAACCCTAAAACTAACCCTAAACCTAAACCTAAGCCAAACCCAAAACTTAACACTAAACCTAAGTCTAACCCTAACCCTAAAACTAACCCTAACCCTAAATCTAACCCTAACCCTAAAGTTAACCCAAATCGTAACGCTAACCCAAACCCTAACCCTAACCCTAACTGTAACCTAAAACCTAACACTAAATAACGCTAACCCTAAACCTAACAATAACCATAACCCTAAACCTAAACCTAAAACAAAACCTAACACTAACCCTAACTCTAAACCTAACCCTAACTCTATCCCTAACCCTAACCCTATCCAAATCCTAACCCTAACCCTAAACCTAACCGTAACCCTGACGCTGAACCTAACCCAAACCCTAACTCTAACACTAATCGTAAACCTAACCCTAAACCTAACCCTAACCCTAACCCTAACCCAAAACCTAACACTAATCCTAACTCTAAACATAACCCTAAACCTAACCCTAACCTAAAACCTAACACTAACCCTAACCCTAAATCGAACCCATATCCTAACCCTAACCCAAAACCTAACGGTAACCCTAAACCTAAACCTAACCCTAACCCTAACACAAAACTTAACACTAACCCTTAATTTAACCCTAAACGAAACCCTAAAACATATGCTAACATTAACCCTAACACAAACTCTAACCCTAACCCTAAACCAAATCCTAACCCTAACCCTAACACTAAACCTAACCCTATCCTAAACCTAACCTAAAACCTAACACTAACACTAACCCTAAAACTAACCCTAACTCTAAATCTAACCCTAACCATAACCCTAAACCTAACCATAACCCAAAAAATAACCCTAACCCTAACACTAAACAAACCCTAAACCTAACCCTAACCGTAACCTAAATCCTAAACCAAAACCTAACCCTACAGTAACCTAAACCTAACCCTAACCATAATGCAAACCCTAACTCTAACCCTAACCCTAACCATAACCCTAACCTAAACCCTAACAATAAACCTAGCCCTAAACATAACCCTAACCCTAAATCTAACCCTAACACTTACGCTAACCCAAAACCTAACACTAACCCTAACTCTAAACTTAACCCTAACCATAACACTAAACCAAATCCTAACCCTAACCATAACCCTAAACCTAACCAAATCCTAACCATAACCCTAACTGTAACCCTAACACTAAACCTAACCCTAACCCTAACCCAAAACCTAAAACTAACCCTAACTTAAACCCTAAAACACAATCTATCCCAAATGCTAACACTAACCTAACACTAACTCTAACCCTAAACCAAACCCTAACACAAATCCTAACCTAACCCTAACCCTAACCCTAAGCCTAACCCTAACCCTAAACCTAACCTAAAACTAAACACTAACACTAACCCTAAACCTAAACCTAATCCTACCCTAACCCTATCCCTAATCCTTAGCCTAACCCTAACCCTAAACCTAAGCCTAACCCAAAACCTAACGCTAACCCTAATCTAAACCTAACCCTAACCCAGACCCTAAACCTAACCATAAACCTAACCATAACCGTAACCCTAACCATAACCCTAACCCTAAACCTAACCATAACCCTACCCCTAACCTAAAACCTAACATGAACCCTAAACCTAACCCTAAACCTAACACGAACCTTAACCCTAACACAAACCTAACACTAACCCTAACTCTAAACCTAAACACATCCCTAACCCTAACCTTAATCATAACCCAAATCCTAACCCTAACCCAACCCTGACGCTAAACCAAATCCTAACCCAAACTCTAACCGTACACCTAACCGTAAACCTAACTGTAAACCTAACCCTAACCCAAAACCTAACAGTACGCCTAACTTTAACCCTAACCCAAATGATAACACTGACCCTAACACTAACTCAAACCCTAAACATAACCCTAACCCAAATCCGAACCCTAACCTGAATCCTAACCATACCCTAACCCTAAACCTAACCATAACCCTAAATCTAACCTAAAACCTAACACTAACCCTAACTCTAACCCTAACCCTAATGCTAACCATAACCCTAACCCCAATCCTAATCCTAACCCTAACCCTCAACCTAACCCTAATCCTAAACCTAAACTAAAACCTAACCAAAACCCTAACACTAAAACTAACACAAATCCTAACCCAAACCCTAACCGTAAACGTAAACCTTAACCTAACCCGAAACCTAAACCTAACCCTAAATTTAACCTTAAACCAAACCCTAACCCAAATGCTAACATTAAACCTAACACTAACTCTAACACTAACACTAACCCTAACCCAAAATGTAACCCTAACCCTAACCCTAACCCTAAACATAACCCTAACCCTAACCTAAAACCTAACACTAACCCTAAACCTAAATCTAACCCTAAACCTAACCCCAACCCTAAACCAAACCTAACCCTATCCTAAAACTAACCCTAACCCTAACATAAAACCTAACAATAATCCTAACCCTAAACCTAACCCAAACCTAAAACTAACCCTAACTCTAAACCTAACCCTAATCCTAACCCTAAACCTAAGCCAATTCCTAACCCTAACTGTAACCCTAACCGTAACCAAACCCTAACCCTAACCGTAACCCAAATCCTAACCCTAACCCTAACCCTAAATCTAACCCAATTCCTAACCCTTACCGTAACCATAACCATAACCAAACACTTACCCTCACCCTAACTGTAACCCAAATCATAACCATAACCCTAACCCTAACCCTCACCCTTACCCTAACCCTACACCTAGTCCTAACTCTAAGCCAAACACAAAACCTAACAAAACGCTAACTCTAGCCCTAACACTAAACAAGACCCTAACCCTAACCCTAAACCTAAACCCAAACCTAACTTTAACCCTAACCTTAAACTTAACCCAAAAAGTAACCCTAAACCTAAACCAAATCCTAACCCTAACCCTCACCCTAAACTAAAACCTAACACTAACCCTAACACTAAAGCTAACACTAACCCTAACCCTAACCGTAAACCTAAACCTAAAACTAAACCTAACCCTAACCCAAAACCTAACACTAACACAAACCCTCACACAAACCCTAATCCAAATGCTAACACTAACCCTAACGCTAACCATAACACTAAACCTAACCCGAACCGTAACCCTAACCTAAAACCTAAACTAAACCTAACCCTTACCCTAACCCTAACCCAAAACCTAAAACTAACCCTAACTCTCAATCCAACCCTAACCCAAACACTAAACCTAACTCTTACCCAAATCCAAACCCTGACCCTAACACTAAATCTAACCTAAACCTAACACTAAACCTAACACTAACCCTAACCCTAACAATAACCTAAAACCTAACATTAACGCTAAACCTAAACCTAATCCTAAACCTAACCATAACTCTAATTCTAACCCAAATTCTAACAATTACCCTACCACTAAATCTAAACTTATCCCTAACCCTAAACCTAACCCAAATCCTAACCTTAACCCGAACCCTACCCTAACCCTAAAACAAATACTAACCCTAACCATAACTCTAACCATAACCCTAACCCTAACCTAACATGAACCCTAAACCTAACCCTAAACCTAACACGAACCTTAACCCTAACACAAACCTAACACTAACCCTAACTCTAAACCTAAACACATCCCTAACCCTAACCTTAATCATAACCCAAATCCTAACCCTAACCCAACCCTGACACTAAACCAAATCCTAACCCTAACTCTAACCGTAAACCTACCCTAAACCTAACCCTAACCCAAAACCTAACAGTACGCCTAACTTTAACCCTAACCCAAAACCTAACCCAAATGCTAACACTGACCCTAACACTAACTCAAACCCTAAACATAACCCTAACCCAAATCCAAACCCTAACCCAAATCCTAAGCATACCCTAACCCTAAACCTAACCATAACCCAAAATCTAACCTAAAACCTACCACTAACCCTAACTCTAACCTAAAACCTACCACTAACCCTAACTCTAACCCTAACCCTAATCCTAACCATAACCCCAACCCCAATCCTAATCCTAACCCTAACCCTCAACTTCACCCTAAACCTAAACTAAAACCTAACCCAAACCCTAACACTAAAACTAACACAAATCCTAACCCAAACCCTAACCGTAAACCTAAACCTTAACCTAACCCGAACCCTAAACCTAACCCTAAATTTAACCTTAAACCAAACCCTAACCCAAATGCTAACATTAAACCTAACACTAACTCTAACACTAACACTAACCCTAACCCAAAATGTAACCCTAACCCTAACCCTAACCCTAAACATAACCCTAACCCTAACCCTAACCTAAAACCTAACACTAACCCTAAACCTAAATCTAACCCTAAACCTAACCCCAACCCTAAACCTAACCTAACCCTATCCTAAAACTAACCCTAACCCTAACATAAAACCTAACAATAATCATAACCCTAAACCTAACCCAAACCTAAAACTAACCCTAACTCTAAACCTAACCTTAATCCTAACCCTAAACCTAACCCAAATCCTAACCCTAACCGTAACCCTAACCGTAACCAAACCCTAATCCTAACCGTAACCCAAATCCTAACCCTAAACCTAACCCTAAACCTAACCCAATTCCTAACCCTTACCGTAACCATAACCATAACCAAACACTTACCCTAAACCTAACTGTAACCCAAATCATACCATAACCCTAACCCTCACCCTTACCCTAACCCTACACCTAACCCTAACTCTAAGCCAAACCCAAAACCTAACAAAACGCTAACTCTAGCCCTAACACTAAACAAGACCCTAACCCTAACCATAAACCTAAACCCAAACCTAACTTTAACCCTAACCTTAAACCTAACCCAAATCGTAACCCTAAACCTAAATCAAATCCTAACCCTCACCCTAAACTAAAACTAAACACTAACCCTAACACTAAAGCTAACACTAACCCTAACCCTAACCGTAAACCTAAACCTAAAACTAAACCTAACCCTAACCCAAAACCTAACACTAACACAAACCCTAATCCAAATGCTAACACTAACCCTAACGCTAACCATAACACTAAACCTAACGCCAACCCTAACCCTAACCTAAAACCTAAAACTAAACCTAACCCTTACCCTAACCCTAACCCAAACCCTAAAACTAACCCTAACTCTCAATCCAACCCTAACCCTAACCCTAAACCTAACCCTAACCCAAATCCTAACCCTAACCCTAACCAAACCCTACCCTAACCCTAACTCTAACTGTAACCCAAATCCTAACCCAAATCCTAATCCGAAACCTAACCCTAACCCTAAACCTAACGCAAATCCTAATCCTAACCCTAAACCTAACCAAACCCTAACACTAACCGTAACCCTAACCAAAATCCTAACACTAATCCAACTTTAAACCTAAGACAAACTCTAACCCAAATGCTAACACTAACCCTAACACTAACCCTAACCCTACCCATAACTTTAACCTAAAACCGAACACTAACCCTAAACCTCACCATAACCCCACACCTGACCCTCAACCTAAACCTAATCCAAAACCTTACACTAAAAGTAACTCTAACCCTAAACCTAACCCAGAAATTCCCTAAACCTAACCCTAACCCTAAAACTAACTCTAAACCTACCCCTAAACTTAACCCAAATTGTACCCCGAACCCTAACCCTAACTTAAAACCTAACACTAAACCTAACCCTAACCCTAAAATAAAACCTAACCCTATCCCGAACCCTGATCCTGAACCTAACCCTAACACTAACCGTAAACCTAACTCTAACCCTAACCCTAACCCTAACCCAAAACTAACACTAACCCTAACCTAAAACCTAACACTAACCCTAAACCTAACCCTAACCCTAATCCTAAACCGAACCCAAACCCTAACCCTAAACCTAATCCAAAGCCTAACCCTAAACCTAACCCTAACCCTAACCTAATTCCTAACACTAACCATAACCCTAACACTAACCCTAACCTCAACCCAAACCTAAAACTAACCCTAACTCTAAACCTAATCCTAACCCTAACCAATATCCTAACCTTAACCCTAACCCTAACCTTACCCCTAACCAAACCCTAACCCTAACCCTAACCCTAAACCTAACCCTAAACCTAACCCGAACCCAAAAGCTAACACTAACACTAACTTTAACCCTAACCCAAATGCTAACACTAACCCTAACACTAACCCTAAACTTAAACATAAACTAAAACCTAACACTAAACCTAACCCTAATCTAAACCTAACCCTAACCCAATCCTAACCATATCCCTAACCCTAAACCTAACCCTAAACCTACACCTAACCCGAAACCTAAGCCTAACCCAAAACTTAAAACTTACCCTAACTCTAACCCTAACGCTAACCCAAACCGAACCCAAAACCTAACCCTATACCTAACTCTAACCCTAACCATAAACTTAACCCAAATCGTAACTCTAACCCTAACACTAACCCTAACCGAAAACTAAAAGCTAACACTAAAACTGACCCTAACCCTAATACTAACCGAAACCCTAAACCTAACACTAACCCTAACCCTAACGCAAAAACTAACACTTACCCTAACTCTAACTCTAAACCTAACCCTAACCCTATCCCTAACCCTAATCCTAAAACAAATCCTAACCCTACCCTAACCCTAACCTAACCAAACCCTAACCTAACCTTAACCGCAACCCAAATCCTAAACCAAACCCTAACTCTAACCCTTCCCTAACCCTATTCCTAATCCCAACACTAACCCTAGCCCAATACATAACTCTAACCCTAACTTTACCCTAACCCAAACCCTAACACTAATGCTAACAATAACGCTAACACTAACACGAACACTAACCTTAAACCTAACCCTAAACTAAATCCTAACTATAACCCTAACCCTAACCCTAACCCTACAACTAACCCTAAACCTAACCCTAACCCATACCCTAAACATAAACCTAAACCTAACCCTAAACCTAACTCTAAACCAAACCCTAAACTTAAGTCAAATTGTAACCAAAACCCTAACCCTAACACTAACCAAACCCTAACCTGAACCTAACCCTAAACCTAAGCCTAACCCAAAACCTAACACTAACCCTAACTCTAACCCTGACCCTAACATAGACCCTAACCCTAAACCTAACTCAAACCCTAACCCCAAACTTAACACAAACCCTAACCATAACCTGAAAACTAACACTAAAACTAACCCTAACACTAACCTAACCGGAAACCTAAACCTAACCCTAATGCTAACCTTAACGCAAAACCTAACACTAAACCTAACTCTAAACCTATCCCATCCCTAAATCTAACCCTAACCCAAATCCAAACCCTAAACTAAAACCTAACCTTAACCCTAAACCTAACCCTGATCTTGACCCTAACCCTAACCCTAACACTAAACGTAAACCTAAATCTAACCCTAACCCTAAACAAAACCTAACACTAATCCTAACTCAAAACCTAAGGCTAAACCTAACCCTAACCCAAATCCTAACCCTAAACCTAAACCTAACCCTAAATCTAACCCTAACCCTAACCCTAAATTAATACCTAACATTAACACTAACTTTAAACCTAACCCAAACCCTAAACCAAATGCTAACTCTCATCCTAACTCTAAACCTAACCCTAAACCTAACCAAAAACCTAACACTAACCCTAACCCTAACCATAACCCAAATTAACCCTAAACCTAGCCCAAAACCTAAAACTAATACTAACTCTAAACATAACCCTAAAACTAACCCTAACCTAAAACCTAACACTAACCCTAAACCTAATCTTAAACCTAACTCTAAACCTAACCCTAACCCAAAACCAAACCCTAACCCTAACTTTAAACCTAACCCTAAGCCTAACTCTAACCCAAACCCAAATGCTAACCCTAACCCTAAACGTAAACCTAAACCTAAACCTAATCCTTACCCAAAACATAACACTAACCCTAAATTTAAGGCTAACCCAAACCCTAACTCAAAGGCTAACACTACACCTAACACTAACTCTAACCCTAACCCTAACTAAATGCAAACCCTAACCCTAACCATACACTAAACATAATACTAACCCTAACCCTAACTGAAAACCTAACACTAACCCTAACCCGAACCCTAACCCAAAAGCTAAAACTAACCCTAACTCTAAATCTAACCCTAACCCTAACACTAAACCTATCCCTAACCCTAACCCTAACTCTAACCCAAAACCTAACACTAACCCTAAATTTAACCCTAACCCAAAACCTAACCCAAATGCTAACACTAACCCTAACAATAACTCTAACCCTAACCCTAACCCAAATCCTAACCCTAACCCTAAACCTAACCTTAACACTAACCCTAACCCAAATCCTAACCCTAACCCTAAACCTAACCTTAACCCTAACCCTAACCTAAAACCTAACACAAACACTAACCCTAACCCTAACCCTAAACTTAACCCTAAACCTAACCCTAAACCTGACCATAACCCTAACCCTAAACCTAACCCTAAACCTAACCTAATACCTAACACTAACTCTAACCCTAACCCGAACCCTAACCTTAAATAAAAACCTAACACTTACCCTAACTCTAAACCTAACCCTAACCCTAGACCTAACCAGAAACCTAAGCCTAACCCAAAACCTAAAACTTACCCTAAATCTAACCCTAACGCTAAACCAAACCAAACCCAAAACCTAACCCTAACCCTATACCTAACACTAAACCTAACCATAAACTTAACTCAAATCCTAACCATAACCCTAACCCTAACCCGAAATATAAACCTAACCCTAACCCTAAGCCTAACCCAAAACCTAACACTAACCCTATCTCTAAACATAATGCTAACCCAGACCCTAACCCTAACCATAACCCTAACCTAAATCTAACCCTAAACCTAACCAAAGCTTAACCCTAACACAAGCCTAAACCTAACCCTAACCATAACCCTAAACCTAACCCTAACCTAAAACCTAACCCTAACCCTAACCCTAAACCTGACCCTAACCTTAACCCTAAACCTAACCCTAACCCTAACCTAATACCTAACACTAACTGTAACCCTAAACCTAACCCTAAACTTGACCTAAAACTAAGCCTACTCTAAACCTAACAATAACCCTAACCCTAAAACTAACCCTAACCCAGACACTAACCCTAACCCTAATCCTAAGCTTAAACCAAATCGTAACCCTAACACTAAACCTAAACCTAACCCTAAAACGAATCCAAAACTTAACACTAACCCTAACTTTAAATCTAACACTAACCCTAACCCTAACCCTAACCCAAATCCTAACCCTAACCCTAACCCTAAACCTAATGCTAACCCTAACCATAAATCCAAAACAAAACACTAACCCTAATTTTAACCCTAAACCAAACCCAAACCCAAATGCTAACACTTACCCTAACAATAACCCAAACCCTAACCCTAACCCTAACATAAAACCTAACACTAACCCTAACCCTAAACCTAACCCTAAGCCTAACCTAAAACCTAACACTAATCCTAACTTTAAACCTAACCCAAAACCTAACCGAAGTGCTAACACTAACCCTAACCCTAACCCTAATTAAAAACGTAACACTAACCCTAACTCTAACCCTAAACCTAAGCCTAACCCAAAACCTAACACTAACACTAACTCTCAACCTAACCCTAACCCTAACCCTAAATCTAACTCTTATCCTAACCCTAAACCTAACCCAAATCATAACCCTAACCCTAACCCTAATGCTAACCCTAACCCTAACCTAAAACCTAACACTAACCCTAACCATAACCCTAAATCTAACCTTAACCCTAACCCTAACACTAACCCATAACCTAACATTAACCCTACTTCTAACCTAAACATATCCCTAATCTTAAACCTAACCCTAACCCTAAACTAAAACCTTACAATAACCAAGACCATAACCCTAACACCAACCCTAATGCTAACCCTAACCCTAACCGTAAACCTAAACCTAACCCTAATCCTAACCCTAACCCAAAACCTAACCCAAATCCTAACCCTAACCTAATGCTAACCATAACCCAAACCAACTGGGAGAAAATTTTTGCACACAACACTAATGATAAAGGACTGATCACAAAAATCTACAAAGAGCTGATGAGACTCAACAACAACAAAGAAAATAATCCAGTCAAAAAATGGACAGAGGAACTAAAAAGAAACTTCTCTGAAGAGGAAATGCGAATGGACAACAGGCATATGAAAAAATGTTCAACATCACTTGCAATCAGGGAAATGCAAATAAAAACTACCATGAGATACCATCTTACACCAGTGAGAATGGCACATATTAAAAAAAAATAGCAACAACAAATGTTGGCAAGGTTGTGGAGAAAAAGGAACTCTTCTGCACTGTTGGTGGGAGTGCAAACTGGTCCAACCACTATGGAGAGCTGTGTGGAGATTTCTGGACCTACTAAACATAGAGCTTCCACAGGATCCAGCAATTCCACTCCTAGGTATTTACCCAAAGAACACAGAAACATCAATTCCAAAGAACACCTGCACCCCTATGTTTATAGCAGCACTGTTTACAATAGCTAAGCTTTGGAAACAGCCCAAATGCCCCAAAATAGATGACTGGATCGAGAAGATGTGGTACATATACACCATGGAATATTACTCAGCATTCAAAAAAGATAAACACATGCAATTTGCAGCAACATGGATGACGCTGGAAGGGATCATGCTGAGTGAAATAAGCCAAAAAGAAAAAGAAAAATAACGGATGATCTCACTCATAGCAGGAATCCAGAAAACTTAAATATGGGACCAGGAAAATGAATAACTATAAGAAAGTGAAAATCAAAATCAACAAAAAACTATGAGCCAGAGACACTTTTTGGGGGGTGAAGGGCGGGAGGGGAGGGATTGGGTTCAGAATGGGGGGATTGCAATTGTATGGGGAATATAAAAATAAAATTTATTAATTAAAAAAAAAAAAAAAAACCTAAACCTAACCCTAACCATAAACCAAATCCTAATCGTAACCCTAACCCTAAACCAAACCCTTACCCTAACCATAAACCCAAAACCTAACACTAACCCTAATTTTATCCCTAACCCAAACCCTAACCTAAATGCTAACACTAACCCTAACACTAACCCTAACCCTAAGCCTAACCCTAAAATAAAACCTAACATGAACCCTAACCCTAACATAAAACTAACACTAACCCTAACCCTAACCCTAACCCTAACCCTAAACCTAATCCTAAACCTAACCTAAAACCTAAAACTAACCCAAACTTTAAACCTAAACCAACCCTAACTCAAGCGCTAACACTAACCCTAACATAAAACCTAACACTCAGCATTCAAAATAGATAAACACATGCAATTTGCAGCAACATGGATGGCACTGGAAGGGATCATGCTCAGCGAAATAAGCCAAAAAAATAAAGAAAAATACCGGATGATCTCACTCATAGCAGGAATCCAGAAAACTTAAATATGGGACCAGGAAAATGAATAACTATAAGAAAGTGAAAATCAAAATCAACAAAAAACTATGAGCCAGAGACACTTTTGGGGGGGCGGGAGGAGGGAGGGGAGGGTTTGGGGTCAGAATGGGGGGTTTGCAATTGTATGGGGGAATATAAAAATAAAATTTATTATTTAAAAAAAATAAAACCTAACACTAACCCTAAACCTAACCCAAACCCTACCCAAAACCTAACACTAACACTAACTCTAAACCTAACCCTAACCATAAATCTAACCCTAAACCTAACCCAAAACCTAAACCTAACCTAACCCTAACCCTAAAACAAATCCTAACCCTCAACAAAACCGTAACCCTAAACATAACACTAACCCTAACCCTAACACTAACCCTAACACTAACACTAAGCCTAAAACTAACCCTAACCCTAAAACCTAACCCTAACACTAACACTAACCCTAAACGTACCCCTAACTCTAAACCTAACCCTAACCATAACCATAAACCTAACCATAACCATAACCCAAATCCTAAACGTAACTCTAATCCTAATCCTAACCCTAACCCTAACCAAACCCTAACCCTAACCTTGTTATCCAAATCCTAACACTAACCCTAACCCTAATCCTAAACCTAACCCTAACTCTAACCCAAAACCTAACACTAACCATAACTCTAAACCTAAACCTATCCCTAACCCTAACTCTAACTAAAATCCTAACCCTAACATAACCCTAAAGCAAATCCTAACCCTAACCCTAACCGCAACCCAAATCTAAAACTAACCCTAACCCTAACCCAAACCCTAAACCTAACCAAAATCCTAACCTAAATAACCCTGAACCTAACCCTAAACCTAACCCGAAACCTAACCCTAACCTAAAAACTAACACTAACCCTCACCCTAATCTAACCCTAAACATAACCCTATCCCTAAACCTAATCCTAACCCTTACTCTAACCCTAAACCTAACCCTAACCCTAACCTAAAACCTAACACTAACCCTAACCCTAAACCAAAACGTAACACTGACCATAACTCTAAACCTAATATAAATCTAACCTTAACCCTAAACCAAATCCTAAACCTAACCCTAACCCTAAACCTAACCATGAACCTAAAGTCTACCCTAACCCTAACCTGAAACCAAAAACTAATACTCACCCTAAATTAAACCCAAACCCAAATGCTAACACAAACCCTAACAATAACGCTAACCCTAACCCTAAACCTAACCCAAACCCTAACCCTAACACTAACCCTTACACTCACCCTAACCCTAAACCTACAACTAAACCTAAGCCTAACCCAAAACCTAACAATAACCCAAAATCTATCCCTAACCCTACTCCAGAACCTAACCCTAAACCTAACCATAACCCTAAACCTAACTCTAACCTTAAACGCTAAACTTAACCGAAATCGTAACCCTAAACTTAACCCTAAACATAACCCTAACCATACCTAAAACTTAACACTGAACCTAACCCTAACCCTAACCCTAACCCTAAATCTAAAAAAAACCTAAAACTAAAACTAACCCTAACCCAAATCCTAACCCTAACACTAACCGAAAACCTTACCCTAACCCTAACCCGAACCCTAACCCTAACACTAACCGGAAACTTAACCCTAACCCTAACCCTAACAAAAAACCTAACACTAACCCTAACTCTAAACGTAATCCTAACCCTAACTCTAACCCAAAAAATAAACTTAACCCCAAGCCTAAACAAAACCCTTACCCTAACCCAAATCCTAACCCTAACCCTAACCGTAACCCTAACCCTAAACCTAACACTAACCCTAACCTAAAACCTAACACTAACCCTAACTTAAACCCTAACCCAAACCCTAACCCAAATACTAACCATAAACCATCCTAAACCTTACCCAAACCCTAACCCAAATCCTAACCCTAACCATAACCCAAACCCTAAACTTAACCCTAAATCTAACCCTAACCCTAAACCAAATGCTAACACTAACCCTAACCCTAACCTTAACCCAAAACCTAACCCTAAAACTAACCCTAACCCGACACCTAACCCTAACCCTAAGCCTAACACAAACCTAAACTTAACCCTCACTCTAAACCGGACCCTCAACCAGAACTTAACCCTAACCCTAAACCTAAACTTAAACCTAAACCTAACCATAAACCTAATTCTAAACTTAACCATAACCCTAACCCTAACCAAAAACCTAACACTAACACTAACCCTAACCCAAACCCTAAACCAAATGCTAACACTAACCCTAAACCTAACCCTAACCCAACACCTAACCTAACCCTAAGACTAACCCAAAACCTAACACTAACCCTAACTCTAAACCAAACCCTAACACAGACCTTAACACTAACCCTAAACCTTACCCTAAAGCTAACCCTAACACTAACCCAAAACTTAACCATAACCCTAACCCTAACCTAAAACCTAACACTAACCCTAACTTTAAACCTAACCCAAATGCTAACACTAACCCTAACACTAACCATAACCAAACCCTAACCCTAACCCTAAACTTAATCCCAACCATAACCTAAAACCTAAGACTAACCATAACCCTAACCTTAACCCTAACGCTAACCTAAAACCTAACACTAAACCAACTCTAATTCTAACCCAAACCCTAAAACTATACCTAACCCTAACCCTAAACCAAATCCTAACCCTAACCTAACACTAACCCTAAACCTAAACCTAACCCTAACCATAACCCTAACCCAAAACCTAACCCTATCCCTAACCCAAATCCTAACCCGAACCCAAACCCAAATCCTAACCCGAACCCTAACCCTAACCCAAAACCTAACAGTAACCCTAAATTTAACCCTAACCCAAACCCAAACCCAAATGCTCTCACTGATCCTAAAACTAACTCTAACACTAACCCTTACCCTAAACCAAATCCTAACCCTAACCCTAACCCTAACCGTAAACCTAAACCTAAACCTAAACCTAACCTAAAACCTAACCCAAAACCTAACACTAACCCTAACACTAGTCCTAACCCTAACCCTAACCCTAAAGCTAAACCTAAACCTAACACTAACCCTAACCCAAATCCAAACCCTAAACCTAACCCTAACCCAAATCCTAACCCTAACCTTAAACCTAACCAAACCCTAACACTAATCCTAACCCAAATCCTAATCCTAACCCTAAACCTAAACCTAACCCTAAACCAAATAATAACCCTAACCCATACCCAAAACCTGACACTAACCCTAACTTTAACCCTAAACCAAACCCTAACCCATAAGCTAACACTAACCCTAACCATAACCCTAACCCTAACAGTAAACCTAACCCTAACCCTTACCCTAACCTTAACCCCAACCCAAAACCTAAAACAAACCCTAAATCTAAACCTAAACCTAAACCTAACCCTAACCGAAAACCTGACCCAAATGCTAGCACTAACCCTAACCCTAACCATAACCTAAAACCTAACAGTTACCCTCACCTTAACCTAAAACCTAACACTAAACCTAAACCTAACCCTAAAACTAATCCAAACCCTAACCGAAACTGTACACCTAACCCTAACCCTAACGCTAACCCTAAACCTAAACCTAACCCTAACACTAATGCTAATCCTAAAGCTAACACTAACCCTAACCTAAAACCTAAGACTAACCCTATACCTACCCTAACCCAAACCCTAACCCAAAACCTAACACTAACCCTAACTCTAAATCTAACCATAACCCTAACCCTTACCTAAACCTAACCCAAATCCTAGCCCTAACCCTAACGCTAACCAAAACCTAACCTTAAACACTATCCCTATCCCAAAACCTAACCCTAACCCCAACCCTAACCTAACCCTAACCCTAAAACTAACCCTAACCCATTCCTAACCCTAACCTAACCCTAATCCAAATCCTAACCCTAACCCTAACACTAACCCTAACCCCAACCCAAAATTTAAAACAAACCCTAATTCTAAACCTAAACCTAACACTAACCTTAACCCTAACCCAAATCTGAACCCTAACGGTAACCCTAACCCCAACAATAACCAAATCCTAACCCAAACCCGAACCGTAACCCACGTTCTTACCCTAACCCTAACCCTAAACCTAAACCTAACCCTAACCCAAAACCTAACAGTAACCCTAACTTTAAACCCAACCCAAACCCTAACCCAAATGCTAACACTAATCCTAACACTAAGTCTAACCCCAACCCTAACCTTACCCAAATCCAAACCCTACCATAACCCTAACCCTAACCCTAACTCTAACCCAAAACCTAACCCTAACGTAAAACCTAACACTAACTCTAACCCTAAACCTAACCCTAACCATAAACCTAATCCTAACCCTAACCCTAAGCCTAAGCAAACCCTAAACTTAACTGTACCAATAACCCAAATCCTAAACCTAACCATAACCCTAACCCAAACCCTAACCCAAATCCTAACCCTAACCCTAACCCTATCCAAACCCTAACCCTAACCCTAATCATAACCATAACCCTAACCCTAAACCTACACGTAACTGTACACCTAACCCTAACCATAAGCCTAACCTAAAACCTACCACTAACCCTAACTCTAACCCTAACGCTAACCCTAACGCTAAACCTAACCCTAAACCTAACTCTAACCCAACCCTAAACCTATCCCAAATTGTAACTATAACGTTACCCTAACCCTAACACTAACACTAACCTTAAACCAAAACCTGACACTAACCCGAACTCTAAATCTAACCCTAACCCTAAACCTAACCCTAACCCAAATCCTAACCCTAACCCTAACCAAACCATAACCCTAACCCTAAATCTAACCCATGTCCTAACCCTAATCCTAACCCTTACCCTTACCTAAAACCTAACACTAACCCTAACCATAACCCTAACATTAAACTTAACCCTATCCCTAACCCTAAAACTGAACCTAACCCTAACCCTAAACGTAACCCTATCCCTAACACTAACCCTAACCCAAAACCTGACACTAACCCAAACTCTAAATCTAACCCTAAACCTAACCCTAACCCTAACCCAAATCCTAACCCTAACCCTAAACCTTATCAAACCCTAACCCTAACCCTAACTCTAACCCAAGTCCTAACCCTAATCCTAACCCTTACCCTTACGTAGAACCTAACACTAACCTTAACCATAACCCTAACACTAAACTTAACCCTATCCCTAAACCTAAACCTGACCCTAACCCTAACCCTAAACCTAACCTTAACCCAAAACCTCACCTAATACCTAAAACTAACTCTAAAACTAAAACTAACTCTAACCTAAAACCTAACACTAAACCTAACCCTACACCCTACCCTAAACCAAACCCTAACCCTAAACCTAAACCTAACCCTAAACTAAACCCTAACACTAACCCTAACCCTAACCCAAACCTAAAACTAACCCTAACTCTATACCTAACACTAACCCTAACCCTAACCCCAACCCAAATCCTAACCCTAACCCTCACCCTAACCCTAACCAAACCCTAACCATAATCCTACCCGTAACCCAAATCCTAACCCTAACCCTAACACTAACCCTATCCCTAAACCTAAAACGAACCCTACCCAAATCCTAAACTTAACCCTAAACCTAACCCTACCCAAACCCTAACCATAATCCTAACACTAACCCTAATCATAACCCTAACCCTAACCCTAAACCTACGCCTAACCCTAACCCCAGCCTAACAAAAAACATAACACTAACCCTAATCTAACCCTAACCCTAACACAGACACTAACCCTAACCCTAACGCTAAAACTAACACTAACCCTAACCCTAAACATAACCCAAATCGTAACCCTAACCCTAACCCTAATCCTAAATCTAACCCAAAACCTAACACTAACCCTAACTCTAAATCTAAACCTAACCCTAACTCAAATCTTAACCCTAACCCAACCCTTACCCTAACCGTAACTAAAACCAAAATCCTAACCCTAACCCTAACCCTAACCTTAAACCTAACACTAACCCTAACCCTATACCTAACCTAAACCTAGCCCTAACCCTAACCTTTACCCAAAACCTAACACTAACCTAATTCTGAACCTAAACCAATCCCTAACCCTAACCCTAACCCAAATCCTAACAATAACCCTAACCCAAACCTAAACCTAAACCAAATCCTAACCCTAACCCTAACCGTATCCCTTTACGCTAAATCTAACCCTAACCCTAAACCTAACACAAAACCTAACAGTAACCCTAATTTTAACTCTAACCCTAACCCTAAACCAAATGCTAACACTGACCCTAACACTAACTCTAACCCTAACCCTAACCCAAAACCTAACCCTAAACCTAACCCTAATCCTAAACCTAACCTTAACCCTAATCCTAACCCAAAACCTAACCCTAAACCTAACTCTAAACCTAACCCTAACCATAATCCTTACCCAAATCCTAACCCTAACCATAACCCAAATCCTAACTCTAACCCTAACCGTAACCCTAACCCTAAACCTAACCCTAACCCAAAACCTAAAACTAACCCTAACTTTATCCCTAACCCAAACCCTAAACCAAATGCTAACACTAACACTAACTCTAACCCTAACACTAACCCTAACCCAAATCCTAACCCTAACCCTAACCATTACCATAACCCTAACGCTAAACCTAACATAACCCTAACCCGAAACCTAACACAAGCCCTAACATAAAACCTAACACTAATCCTAACCCTAACCTAACCAAACGTAAAACTAACCCTAACTCTAAACCTAATCCTAACGCTAACCCAAATCCTAATCCTAACCCTAACCCTAAACCTAACTCAATTCCTAAACCTAACCCTAACCCTAACCAAACTCTAACCCTAAACCTAACCCAAATCATAACCCTAACCCTAACCCTAACCCTAACCCTAAACCTATCCCTACACCTAACCCTAACCCTAAGCCTAACCCAAAACAAAACACTAACCCTAACTCTAACCGTAACCCTAACGCGGACCCTAACCCCAACCTTAACCATAACCCTAAACCTAACTCCAATCCTAACCCTAAACCTAACCCAAATCGTAACCCTAACCCTAACCCTAACCTAAAACCTAACACTAAACCTAACAATAAACCTAACCCAAATCATAAACCTAACCCAAACCCAAACCCTAACACTAACCCAAACCCTAACCCAGCCCTAACCCTATACCAAATTCTAACCCTAACCCTGACCGTAACCTTAACAGTAAACCTAACCTAAACCTAACCCTAACCCAAAACCTAACACTAACCCTAACTTATGGTTAGGGTTACGTGTAGATTTAGGTTTAGGTTTAGGTTTAGCGTTATGGTTATGATTAGGGTTAGGGTTAGGGTTAGGGTTTGGATAGGGTTAGGGTTAGGTTAGGATTTGGGTTAGGGTTAGGTTATGGTTTCGGTTAGGTTTAGGATTTGGTTTACGGGTAGGGTTAGGGTTAGGGTTTGTTTAGGGTTAGGGTTAGGGTTAGGCCTAGGTTTATGGTTAGGGTTAGTTTTAAGGTTAGGGTTAGTGTTAGGATTTACGTTAGGGTTAGGGTTAGTATTAGGATTTGGAAAATGGTTATGGTTAGGGTTAGGATTAGGATTTGGATTATGGTTATGGTTAGGGTTAGGGTTATGGTAGGGTTTGGATTTGGGTTAGGGTTAGGGTTAGGGTTAGAGTTAGTGTTAGGATTAGTGTTAGCATTTGGGTTAGGGTTTGAGTTAGGGTTAAAGTTTGGCTTAGTTTTAGATTTTGGGTTAGAGTTAGGGTTAGGGTTAGGTTTATGGTTAGGGTTGCATTTAGGATTTGGGTTATGGTTAGGGTTAGGTTTAGGTTTAGGATTTGGGTTAGGTTTATGGTTAGGGTTAGGTTTAGTGTTAGGGTTAGTGTTAGGTTTTGGGTTAGAGTTAGGGTTAGGGTTAGGGTTAGGGTTAGGTTTAGGGTTTGGGTTAGGGTTAGGATTTGGGTTAGGGTTAGGGTTAGGGTTAGGGTAGGGTTTGGATTTGGGTTAGGTTTAGAGTTAGTGTTAGCTTTTGGGTTAGGGTTTGGGCTAGGGTTACGGTTTGGGTTAGTTTTAGGTTTGGGGTTATGTTAGGATTAAGGTTAGGTTTTGAGTTACGGTTACGGTTAGGGTTAGGCTTAGGATTTGGTTTATGGTTAGGGTTAGGGTTAGGTTTAGGATTTGGTTTAGGGTTATGGTTAGGGTTAGGTTTAGTGTTAGGGGTAGTGTTAGGTTTTGGGTTAGAGTTAGAGTTAGGGTTAGGTTTAGGCTTAGGGTTAGGGTTAGGGTTAGGTTTAGGGTTAGGATTAGGTTTAGGATTTGAGTTAGGGTTAGGGTTAGGGTTAGAGTTAGTGTTAGGGTCATTGTTAGCATTTGGTTTAGGGTTTGGTTTAGGGTTAAAGTTAGGATTACTGTTAGGTTGTGGGTTAGGGTTAGGGTTAGGCTTGTTTTAGGGTAAGGGTTATGGTTAGGGTTAGGGTTAGGATTTTGTTTAGGGTTAGGTTAGGTTTAGGATTAGGGTTAGAATTTGGGTTAGGGTTAGGGTTAGGATTAGGGATAGGGTTACAGTTAGGATTTGGGTTAGAGTTAGGCATAGGGTTAGGGTTTGGTTAGGGTTAGGGTTAGCGCAAGGGTTAGATTTAGATTTAGGGTTAGTGTTAGGTTTTGGGTTAGGGTTAGGGTTAGGGTTACGATTTGGGTTAGGTTTAAGTTTAAGGTTAGAGTTAGGTTTATGGTAAGGGTTAGGGTTTGAGTTAGGGTTTGGGTAGGGTTAGGTTTAGGGTTAGAGTTAGTGTAAGGGTTAGTGTTAACATTTGGGTTGGTGTTTTGTGTTAGGGTTAAAGTTAGGTTTAGTTTTAGTGTTAGGGTTAGGGTTAGGATTTGGTATAGGGTTAGGGTAGGGGTTAGGGTTAGGGTTAATATTTGGTTTAGGGTTTGGGTTAGGTTTACCATTTGGGTTAGGTTAGGGGTAGGTTTAGTGTTAGGTTTTGGTTTGGGTTAGGGTTAGGTTTAGGGTTAGGGATAGGATTCCAATTTGGGTTAGGTTTAGGGTTAGGATTGGAGTTCGGTATAGGGTTAGGGTTAGGGTTAGGGTTAAGGTCTGGTTTAGGGTTAGGGTTACAGTTAGGTTTAATGTTAGGTTTTGGGTTAGGTTAGGGTTAGGGTTATGTGTAGGGTTAGGGTTAGGTTTAGGGTTATGGTTACTGTTTGGGTTAGGGTTAGGTTTAGGGTTAGGGTTTGGTTAGGGTTAGGGTTAGGGTTAGGGATAGGATTACGATTTGGGTTTGGAATAGGGTTAGGGTTGGAGTTCGGTTTAGGGTTAGAGTTAGGGTTAGGGTTAAGGTCGGTTTTAGGGTTAGGGTTAGAATTAGGGTTATTGTTAGCTTTTCGGTTAGGCTTAGGGTTAGTGTTAGTTGTAGGGTTAGGGTTAGGGTTAGGGTTAGGGTTATGATTTGGGTTAGGGGTAGTGTTAGGGTTAGGGTTTGGTTAGGGTTAGGGTTAGGGTTAGGGTTATGGTTAGGTTTAGGGTTATGGTTAAGGGTTAGTGTTAGGTTTTATGTTAGGTTTAGAGTTAGGGTTTGATTTAGGGTTAGGGTTAGGTTTAAAGTTAGGTTTAGTACTTGGGTTATGGTTAGTTTTAGGATTAGAGTTAGTGTTAGGGTCAGTGTTAGCATTTGTGTTAGGGTTTGGTTTAGGGTTAAAGTTAGTGTTAGTGTAAGGTTTTGGGTTAGTGTTAGGGTTATGGTTAGGTTTAGGGTTCGGGGTTCTGTTAGGTTTAGGGTTAGGATTTGGTTTAGGTGTTAGGTTAGGTCTAGGTTTAGGGTTAGGAATTCGATTAGGGTTACGTTTGGGTTAGGGATAGGGTTAGGATTTTGGTTAGGGTTAGGGATAGGGTTAGGGTTGGGATTTGGTTTAGTTTTTGGATTAGGGTTAGGCTTAGGTTTTGAGTTAGGGATAGGGTTAGGGTTAGGTTTAGGGTTAGGTTTACAGTTAGTGTTAGGCTTAGGGTTAGGGTCAGAGTCAGGGTGAGGGTTAAGGTTCGGTTTTAGGTTAGGGTTAGGGTTAGGGTTAGTATTTCGATTAGGGTTAGGGTTAGGGATACGGTTAGGGTTAGGTTTAGAGTTAGGGTTAGTGTTAGGTTTTGCGTTAAGTTTAGGGTTAGTATTAGGTTTAGGGTTACAGTTAGGGTTAAGGTTAGGATTAGGTTTAGTGTTAGGTTTCAGGTTACGGTTAGATTTATGGTTAGGTTTAGGGTTAGGGTTACGTTTTGGGTTAAGTTTAGAGTGAGATTTAGAGTTAGGTTTATGGTTAGGTTCTGTGTTAGGGTTAGGGTTAGAGTTAGGGTTAGTTTTAGGTTTTAGGTTATGATTATGTTAGGGTTAGGGTTAGTGAGAGTGTTAGTGTCAGCATTTGAGTTAGGGTTTTGGTTAGTTTTGAAGTTAGGAATAGTGTTAGGTTTTGGTTTAGGTTAGGGTTATATTTAGATTTAGGGTTAGGGTTAGGGTTAGTGTTATCATTTGGTTTAGAGTTTGGATTAGGGTTTGTATTAGGGTTAAAGTTAGGGTTAGTGTTAGGTTTTGGGTCAGAGTTAGGGTTAGGTTAGGGTTAGGTTTACGGTTAGTGTTAGGGTTAGGGTTATGGTCAGGGTCAGGATGAGAGTTAAGGTTTGGTTTTAGTTTAGGGTTAGGGTTAGGGTTAGTATTTGGGTTAGGTTTAGGGTTAGGGATAGGGTTAGTGTTAGGTTTAGAGTTAGGGTTAGTGTTAGGTTTTGCGTTAAGTTTAGGGTTAGTATTAGGTTAGGGTTATGGTTAGGGTTAGGGTTCAGGTTAGGTTTAATATTAGGTTTCAGGTTATGGTTAAGTTTATGGTTAGGGTTAGGGTTACGATTCAGGTTAAGTTTAGAGTGAGGTTTAGAGTTAGGTTTAGGTTTAGGATCTGGGTTAGGGTTAGAGTTAGGGTTAGTTTTAGGTTGTAGTTTATGATTATGTTAGGGTTAGGTTTAGTGAGAGGGCAGTGTCAGCATTTGGGTTAGGGTTTGGGTTAGATTTGAATTTAGTAATAGTGTTAGGTTTGGGGTTAGGTTTGGGGTTAAATTTAGATTTAGGGTTAGGGTTAGGGTTAGTGTAAGGTTTTGGGTTAGGGTTAGAGTTAGGGTTAGTTTTAGGTTGTAGTTTATGATTATGTTAGGGTTAGTTTTAGTGAGAGGGTTAGTGTCAGCATTTGGGTTAGGGTTTGGGTTAGATTTGAATTTAGTAATAGTGTTAGGTTTTGGGTTAGGTTTGGGGTTATATTTAGATTTAGGGTTAGGGTTAGGGTTAGTGTAAGGTTTTGGGTTAGGGTTAGTATTTGGTCAGGGTTTGGATTTGGGTTAGGGTTAGGGTTAGGGTTAGGATTTGGGTTAGGTTTAGGGTTAGGGTTAGGCTTAGGTTAAAAGTTAGGATTAGTGTTATGTTTCGGTTAAGTTTTAGGGTTAGGGTTGGGGTTAGGTTTACGTTTAGTGTTAGGGTGTAGGTTAGGGTCATGGTCAGGGTTAGTGTTAAGGTTAGGTTTTAGGTTAGGGTTAGGGTTAGGATTTGGGTTAGGGTTAGGGATAAGGTTAGGGTTAGGTTTAGAGTTAGGGTTAGTGTTAGGTTTTGCATTAATGTTAGGGTTAGGGTTAGGGTTAGGGTTCCGGTTAGGGTTAGGGTTAGATTTAGGTTTAGTGTTAGGTTTCAGTTTACGGTTAGGTTTAGGCTTAGGGTTAGGGTTACGATTTGGGTTAAGTTTAGGGTTAGGGTTTGTGTTAGGTTTAGGTTTAGGGTCTGCATTAGGGTTAGGGTTAGAGTTTTGGTTACTGTTAGGTTTTGGGTTAGGCTTAGATTTAGAGTTAGGTTCAGGTTAGGGTTAGGTTACTGTTAGGGTTAGTGTTTGGTTTACGATTTGGCTTAAGTTTAGGGTTTGGTTTAGCGTTAGGTTTAGGGTTAGGTTTAGCTTTATGTTTAGGGTCTGGGTTAGGGTTAGGTTTAGAGTTAGGGTTAGTGTAATGTTTTGTGTAAGGCTTAGGTGTAGGGTTAGTTGTAGGGTTAGGGTTAGGGTTATGGTTATGATTTAGTTTAGGGTTAGGTTTAAGGTTAGTGTTAGGGTTAGTGTTACTGTTATTTTTAGCATTAGTGTTAGGGTTTGGGTTTGGGTTTGGGTAAAAGTTAGGGTTAGTGTTAGGTATTGGGTTAGGGTTAGGTATAGATTTAGGTTTAGGGTTAGGTTTTGGTTTAGGATTTGGGTTACGGTAGGGTTATGTTAGGGTTTGGTTAGGCTTAGGGTTAGGGTAGGGTTAGGATTTGGGGTTGGGTTAGGGTTAGGGATAGTGTTAGGTTTAGGTTTAGAGTTAGGGTAAGTGTTAGGTTTTGTATTAGGGTTAGGGTTAATGTTAGGTTTAGTGTTACGGTTAGGGTTAGGGTCAGGTTTAGTGTTAGGTTTTAGATTACGGTTAGGGTTAGTGTTAGGGTTAGGGTTACGATTTGGGTTAGGGTACGGGTTAGGGTTATAGTTAGGGTTACTGTTAGGTTTTGGGTTAGGATAGGGTTAGGGTTAGTTTTAGCGTCAGGTTTATGGTTAGGGTTAGGATTTGGTGTAGGTTTAGGGTAGGGTTCGGGTTAGTGTTAGGAACTGGGTTATGTTTACGGTTTGGGTTAGGGATGGGTTTAGGTTTAGAGTTAGGGTTAGTGTTAGATTTTGGGTTAGGGTTAGCTTTAGGGTTAGGTTTCGGGTTAGGGTTAGTGGTAGGTTTTAGATTAGGGGTAGGGTTAGGTTTAGGTTTATAGTTAGGTTTAGGGTTCGGGTTAGATTTAGCGTAGGGTAAGCATTAGGTTTTGGGTTAGGCTTAGGGTTAGGGTTCAGTGTAGTTTTAGGGTTAGGGTTAGGGTTTGGGTTATGGTTAGTATTTGGTTAAGTTTAGGATTAGGTTTAGGGTTAGTGTTACCATTTGGTTTAGACTTTGGATTAGGGTTAGTGTTAGGTTTTGGGTTAGAGTTAGGGTTAGGTTTAGGTTTAGGGTTAGGATTTGGGTTATGGTTAAGGTTAGGGTTAGCGTTTGGTTAGGGTTAGGGTTAGTATTTGGGTTAGGGTAAGGGTTAGGTTAGGTTTAGGGTTCGAGTTAGGGTTAGTTTTAGGTTTTGAGTAAGGATTAGTGTTACGGTTAGGGTAGGGTTAGTATTTCTTTTAGGGTTAGGGTACGGTTAAGTTTGGGTTAGAATGTGGGTTAGGGATAGGTTTAGGGTTAGGGTTAGTTTAGGGTTAGGGTTAGGTTTAGGGTAAGAGTTAGGATTTGGTTTAGGGTTAGGGTTAGAGTTAGGATTTGGTTTAGGGTTAGGGTTAGATTTAGAGTTAGGGTTAGTTTTAGTGTTATGTTTTGCTTTAGGATTAGGGTTAGGGTTACTCTTAGGTTTTAGGTTAGGGTTAGGGTTAGGGTTAGCGTTAGTTTTAGGGTTAGGATTTTGGTGAGTTTTAGGGTTAGGGTTAGGGTTAGTGTTAGGTTTTAGGTTAGGGTTAGGATTAAGTTTAGGTTTAGTGTTTGGGTGAAGGTTAGGTTTAGAGTTAGGGTTAGGGTTAGGATTAGGGTTAATGTTTTGTTTCGTGTTAGGTTTTAGGTTAGGTTTAGGGTTAGGGTTCGGGTTTGGGTTAGAGTTAGGATTTGGGTTAGGTTTAGGGTTAGGATTAGAGTTAGTGTTAGTGTCACTGATAGCATTTGAGTTAGGGTTTGAATTAGGGTTAATGTTAGGGTTACTCTTAGGTTTTGGGTTAGGGTTAGGGTTAGCTTTAGGTTTATGGTTCCGGTTAGTGTTAGTGTTAAGTTTTGGTTTATGGTTAGGGTAGGGTTAGGGTTAGGGTGAGGATTTGGGATAGTGTTTATTTTAGGTTTTGTGTTAGGGTTAGTGTTAGGTTAAGGTTAGGGTTAGTATTAGGTTTTAGGTTAAGGATAGGCTTTGGGTTTTGTTTAATTTTAGGGTTAGGGTTAGGGATAGTTTTGGTTTAGGGTTTGGATTAGGTTTAGAGTTAGTGTTAGGTTTAGTGTTAGCATTTGGCTTAGGGTTTGGGTTAGGGTTAAATTTAGGGTTAGTGTTAAGTTTTGTGTTTGTTTAGGGTTAGGGTTAGGTTTAGGGTTACTTTAGGGTTAGGGTTAGGATTTGGGTTAGGGTTCGGGTTAGGTTTAGGGTTTGGGTTAGGTTTTAGTTTAGGGTTAGGATTAGGTTTAGGTTTCAGCTTAGGGTTAGAGTTAGGATTGTGTTTAGGTTTAGGGTTAGGATTAGGGTTAGGGTTAGTGTTAGGTTTTAGGTAGGTTTTGGGTTAGATTTAGGGTTAGGGTTAGGCTTAGGTTTAGGTTGTGGTGTAGGGTTAGGGTTACGGTTAGGGTCAGGCTTTGGGTTAAGGCTAGGTTTAGGGTTAGGGTTAGGGTCTGGGTTAGGGTTAGGGTTAGATTTAGGGTTAGCATTAGGTTTGGGGTTAGGTTTAGGGATAGGCTTAGGTGTAGGTTTAGGGTTAGGTTTAGGGTTAGGATTAGGGTTAGGTTTAGGATTAGGGTTCCGGTTATGGTTATGGTTATGGTTAGGATTAGGTTTAGCGTTTGGGTTAGGTTTAGGGTTATGATTAGGGTTAGGATTTGGGTTAGGATTAGGGTTAGAGTTCGGTTTTACGTTAGGTTTAGGGTAAGCGTTAGGATTAGGGTTAGGTTTAGGAATAGGGATAGGGTTAGGATTTGTGTTAGGGTTAGGGTTAGATTTAGTGTTAGGGACAGTGATAGCATTTTGGTTAGGGTTTGGTTTAGGGTTAAAGTTAGGGTTACTGTTAGGTTTTGGGTTAAGTTTAGGGTTAGGGTTAGATTTAGGGTTAGCGTTACGATTAGGGTTAGTTTAGGATTTTGTTTAGGGTTAGGGTAGTGTTAGTGTTAGGATTTTGGTTAGGGTTAGAGTTAGATTGAGGTTTAGGGTAGGGTTAGGTTTAGGTTTAGAGGTAGGGTTAGTGTTAGGTTTTGGGTTAGGGTTATGGTTAGGGTTAGGTTTAAGGTTAGGGTTAAGTTTAGTGTTAGGTTTTAGTTTAGGGTTAGGGTTAGGGTTAGTGTTAGCATTTGGGTTAGGGTTTGTGTTAGGGTTAAATTTAGGGTTAGTGTTAGGTTTTGGGTTTGGGTTAGGGTTAGGTTTAGGATTAGGCTTAGGGTTAGGTTTAGGGTTTGGTTTTGGTTTAGGGTTAGGCCTAGGGTTAGGGTTAGGGTTAGTGTTAGGTTTTGGTTTAGCGTTAGGGTTAGGGTTAGAGTTAGGTTTACGGTTAGTGTTAGGGGTAGGGTCAGGGTCAGGTTTAGGATTAGGGTTAGGTTTTAGACTAGGGTTAGGGTCGGTTTAGTGTTTGGTTTTAGGTTATGGTTAGGATTATATTTAGGGTTAGGGTTAGGAGTACGATTTGGGTTAAATTTAGGGGTAGGGTTAGAGTTATTTTTAGGTTAGGGTTAGGTTTAGGGTTAGGTTCTGGTTTAGGTTTAGGGTTAGAGTTATTTTTAGTGTTAGGTTTTTGGTTAGTCTTAGGTTTAGGGTCAGGTGTGGGGTTATGTTTAGCATTAGGTTTAGGGTTAGTTTTCGGTTTTAGGTTAGTGTTATGGTTATGGTTAGGGTTAGTTTTAGGGCTAGCGTTGGCATTTGGTTTAGGGTTTGTCTTAGGTTTAAAGTTAGGATTAGTGTTAGGATTTGGGTTAAGGTTAGGGTTAGTGTTAGGGTTTGGTTAGGGTTAGGGTTAGGATTAGGATTTTCGTTGGGGTTAGGGTTAGTGTTAGGTTTAGGGTTAGGGTTAGGATTAGGGTTTGGGTTAGGATTTGGGTTACGGTTAGGGTTAGAGTTAAGGTTTGGTAGGATTTGGGTAAGGTTAGGGTTAGGGTTAGGATATGGGTTAGGGTTAGGTTTAGTATTAGGGTTAGGGTTAGATTTAGAGTTAGGGTTCGTTTTAAGTTTTGGGTTAGGGTTAGGGTAAGGGTTAGGTTTAGTGTTAAGTTTTAGGTTAGGGTTAGGGTTCGGGTTAGGTTTAGTGTTAAGTTTAGGGTTAGGGTTAGGTTAGCATTTGGGTTAGGGTCGGTTAGGGTTTGGGTTCGTTTTAGGTTTTGGGTTACGGTTAGGGTTATGTTTATGTTTAGGTTTACGGTTAGGGTTAGGTTTAGGGTTAGTTTTAGGTTTAGGGTTAGTGTTAGGTTTTAGGTTAAGGTTAGGTTTAGGGTTATGTTTAGGTTTAGGGTTAGAGTTAGGGTTACGTTTTGGGTTAGAGTTAATGTTAGGGTTAGAGTTAGTGTTAGCTTTAGCGTTAGCATTTGGGTTAGGTTTTGGGGTTAGGGATAAAGTTAGGGTTAATTTTATGTTTTGGGTTAGGGTTAGGTTTAGGGTTAGGGTTACGGTTAGGGCTAGGGTTAGGATTTGGGTTAGGGTTAGTGTTAGGATTTTATTTAGGATTATGGTTAGAGTTAGGTTTAGAGTTAGGGTTAGTGTTAGGTTTTGGGTTAGGTTTAGTGTTAGGGTTAGGTTTAGAGTTAGGGTTAGTGTTAGGTTTTGGGTTAGGTCTATGTTTAGTGTGAGGTTTTAGGTTAGGGTTAGGGTTAGTTTTAGGGTTAGGGTTAGATTAAGAGTTTGGGTTAATTTTAGGTTTTGTGTTAGGGTTAGGGTTAGGGTTAGGGTTACTGTTAGATTTTAGGTTAGGGTTAGGGTTAGGGTTAGGTTTAGTGTTAAGGTTAGGGTTAGGATTTGGTTTAGGGTTAGAGTTTGTGTTAGGTTTAGTGTTAGCATTTGGGTTAGGGTTAGGGTTAGTTTTAGGTTTTAGGTTAGGGTTAGGTTTAGGTTTAGCGTTAAGGTTAGCGTTAGGGTTAGGATTTTGGTTTGGGTTAGAGTTAGGTTTAGGGTTAGTTTTAGAGTTAGGCTTAGTGTTAGGTTTTGGTTTGGGGTTAGGGTTCGGGTTAGGTTTAGGATTTGGTTCGGTTTAGGGTTAGGGTTAGTGTCAGGTTTTTGGTTATGGTAGTGTTAGAGTTAGTGTTAGAGTTAGGGTTAGAGTTAGCATTTCGGTTAGGGTTTGTTTAGGTTTAACGTGAGTTTTCGTGTTAGGTTTTAGGTTAGGGTTAGGGTTAGTGTTAGGGTTAGGGTTAGGGTGGGTTTGGGTTAGTGTTAGTGTTAGTGTTAGTGTAAGGGTTAGTGTTAGCATTTGGGTTAGGATTTGGTTTAGGGTTAAAGTTAGGATCAGTGTTAGGTTTTGGGTTAGTGTTAGGGTTAGGGTTAGGTTTAGGGTTAGGGTTAGGGTTAGGATTAGTTTTAGGATTTGGGTTAAGTTTATGGTTAGTTTAGTGTTTGGTTAGTGTTAGGGTTACCATTTGGGTTAGGGTTTGGGTTAGGGTTTGGATTATGTTTAAAGTTAGGGTTAGTTTTAGGTTTTTGGTTAGAGTTAGAGTTAGAGTTAGGGTTAGGGTTAGGTTTAGCTTTAGGGTTAGGGTTAGGATTTGGGTTACAGTTAGGGTTAGGTTTAGAGTTTGGTTAGGGTTAGGGTTAGGGTTAGGATTAGCGTTACGGTTAGTGTTAGGGTTAGTATTTGGTTTAGGGTTAGGGTAGGATTAGGTTTAGGCTTAGAATGTGGGTTAGTGTTAGGTTTAGGTTTAGGGTTAGGTTAGGGTTAGGGTTAGGCTTAGGATTAGGGTTAGGATTTGGTTTAGGGTTAGGGTTAAAGTTTGTTTAGGGTTAGGGTTATGGTTAGAGTTAGGATTTGGGTTAGTGTTAGTGTTACGTTTTGGTTTAGGGTTAGCGTAAGGGTTAGGGTTACTCTTAGGTTTTAGGTTAGGATTAGTGTTAGGCTTAGCGTTTGGTTTAGGGTTAGGATTTTGCGTAGGGTTTGGGTTAGGGTTAGGGTTAGTGTTAGGTTTTAGGTTAGGGTTAGGATTAGGGTTAGGGTTAGGGTTCGGGTGTGGTTTAGGGTTAGAGTTAGGGTTAGGGTTAGGTTAGGGTTAGGGTTAGTGTTAGGTTTTAGGTTAGGTTTAGGGTTAGGGTTAGGGTTCGGGTTGGTTAGGGTAAGGATTTGGGTTAGGGTTTGGGTTCGGATTAGAGTTAATGTTAGGGTAAATGATAGCATTTGAGTTAAGGTTTGGGTTAGGGTTAAAGTTAGGGTTCCTCCTAGGTTTTGGGTTAGGGTTAGTGTTACGGTTAGTGTTAGTGTTAGGATTTGGTTTAGGGTTAGAGGGTCAGGGTTAGGGTTAGGTTTTGGGTTAGGGTTAGGGTTAGGGATAGGATTAGGCTTAGCGTTAGGTTTTAGGTTAGGAAATGGTTCTGTTTAGGTTTAGTATTAGGGTTAGGGTTAGGGTTAGGATTTGGGTTAGGGTTAGGATTAGGTTTAGAGTTAGTGTTAGGTTTAGTGTTAGCATTTGGCTTAGGGTTTGGGTTAGGGTTAAATTTAGGGTTAGTGTTAAGTTTTGGCTTAGGTTTAGGGTTAGGGTTAGGTTTAGGTTTTGGGTTACGTTTAGGGTTAGGGTTAATATTTAGGTTTGGGTTCGGGTTAGGGTTATGGTTTGGGTTAGGTTTTAGTTTAGGGTTAGGATTAGGTTTAGGTTTCGGGTTAGGGTTAGGGTTAGGATTGGGGTTAGGATTAGGGTTAGGATTAGGATTAGGGTTAGGGTTAGTGTTAGGATTCAGGTAGGTTTAGGGTTAGGGTTATGTTTAGGGTTAGGCTTAGTGTTAGGATTTGTGTTAGTGTTAGGGTTAGGTATAGGGATAGGTTTAGGTTTCGAGTTAGGGATAATGTTAGGTTTTAGGTAAGGGTTATGGTTTGAGTTAGTGTTGGATAGTGTTAGGGTTAGAGTAGGGTTATTTTTAGATTTTGATTTAGGCTTAGGGTTAGGGTTAGGGTTATGATTAGGGGTAGGGTTACAGTTAGGATTTGGGTTAGGGTTAGGGTAATGGTTATTATTTGCTTTAGAGTTAGGGTTAGTGTTAGGTTTTGGGTTAGGTTTAGGGTTAGGTTTAGGGATAGGATTTGGGTTAGGGTTAGGATTTGGGTAAGGGTTAGGGTTAGGGTTAGAGTTAGGGTTAGTGTTAGGTTATAGGTTAGGGTTAGGGTTAGGATTTGTGTTAGGGTTAGGTTTAGGTTTAGGGTTAGGATTTGTGTTAGGGTTAGGGTTAGGGTTAGGGTTAGGGTTAGGGTTAGGATTTGGGTTACAGTTAGGGTAAGGTTTCTGTTTTGGGTTTGGGTTATCGTTAATTTTAGGGTTAGGATTTGGGATAGGGTTAGTGTTAGGTTTTGGGTTAGGGTTAGGGTTAGGTTTAGGATTATGGTTAGGGTTAGGGTTTGGATTTGGGTTGTGATTAGGGTTAGGGTTAGTGTTACAGTTAGGGTTAGTGTTAGGTTTTGTGTTAGGGTTAGGGTTAGGTTTAGATTTAGCTTTAGGTTTAGTGTTTGGGTTAGGTTTCTCTTTAGGGTTAGAGTTAGGGTTAGTGTTAGGTTTGGGTTTTGGTTTTATATTAGGTTTAGTACTAGGGTTAGGGTTAGGGTTAGAGTTTGGATTTGGTTATATTTAGGGTTAAGGTTAGGATTAAGTTAGGTTTAGGTTTAGTGTTTTTTTTTTGGTTTGGGTTAGGGTCAGGTTTAGGTTTAGGGTTAGGTTTAGGATTTGGGTTACGTTTAGGGTTAGGGTTAGATTTAGGGTTATTGTTAGGTTTTGGTTTAGGGTTAGGGTTAGGATTTGTGTTAGGGTTAGGGTTAGGGATAGGGTTAGGGTTAGGATTTGGTTTAGGGTTAGGGTTAGGGTTTGTGTTAGAGTTAGGGTTAGTGTTAGATTTTGTGTTTGGGTTAGCGTTTGGGTTAGGGTTAAGATTTGGGTTAGGGTTAGGTTTAGGGTTAGGGTTAGAATTAGTTTTAGTGTTAGGTTTTGGGTTAGGGTCAGGGTTAGGGTTAGGGTTAGTATTTGGGTAATGTTTAGGGTTCGGTTTAGGGTTAGAGTTAGGGTTATTGTTAGGTTTTGTGTTAGGGTTATGTTTAGGTTTACGTTTAGGTTAGGGTTAAGATTTGGGTTAGGGTTAGGATTAGGATTTGGGTTAGGGTTAGGGTTAAGGTTAGGGTTAGGATTTGGGTTAGGGTTTGGTTTAGGTTTAGAATTAGGGATAGTATTAGGTTTAGGTTTAGGTTTAGAATTAGGTTTAGGACTAGGGTTAGGGTTAGGGTTATGATTTGGTTATGGTTTAGATTTAGGGTTAGGACTAGTTTTAGGTTTAGGTTTAGTGTTTGGGTTTGGGTTAGGGTTAGAGTTAGGTTTAGGGTTAGGTTTAGGGTTAGGGTTAGGTTTGGGTTACGTTAGGGTTAGGGTTAGAGTTAGGGTTAGTGTTAGGTTTTGGCTTAGGGTTAGGGTTGGGATTAGGGTTAGGATTTGTGTTAGGGTGATTGTTAGGTTTAGGGTTAGGATTTGGGTTAGGGTTAGGGTGAAGGGTAGTATTTGGTTTAGAGTTAGGGATAGTGTTAGGTTTTGGGTTTGGTTAGGGTTAGGGTTAGGGTTAGGATTTGGGTTAGGGTTACGGTTAGGGTTAGGGTTAGGGTTAGGGTTAGGATTAGGGTTAATATTTGTGTTAGGCTTAGGGTTAGGGTTTGGTTTAGGTTTAGGCTTAGGGTTAGGATTTGGGTTAGAATTAGTGTTAGGTTTTAGTTTTGGTTAGGGTTAGGATTTGGGTTAGGGTTACGGTTAATGTTAGGGTTAGGTTTAAGGTTAGGGTTAGCGTTTGGATTAGGGTTAGGAATTGAGTTAGGGTTACGGTGAGGGTTATGGTTAAGATTTGGGTTAGATTTAGAGTTAGGGTTAGTTTTAGGTTTTGGGTTAGGGTTAGGGTAAGGGTTAGGTTTAGTGTTAAGTTTTAGGTTAGGGTTAGGGTTCGGGTTAGGTTTAGTGTAAGTTTAGGGTTAGGGCAAGGTTTAGGATTACGTTTAGGGTTAGGTTTGGGTTAGGTTTAGGGTTAGGGTTAGATTTAGGGTGAGTGTTAGTTTTTGGGTTAGGGTTAAGGTCAGGGTTAGGGTTAGGATTCGTGTTAGGGTTAGGGTTAGGGTTATGTTAGGGTTTCTGTTAGGATTTGGGTTAGGGTTAGGGGTAGTATTTGGTTTAGAGTTAGGGATAGTGTTAGGTTTTGGGTTTGGTTAGGGTTAGGGTTAGGGTTAGGGTTAGGATTTGGGTTACTGTTAGGGTTCGGGGTAGGGTTAGGATTAGGGTTAGGGTTAGTTTTAGGATTTGGGTTAGGGTTAGGTTTAGGGTTAGGATTTGGGTAAGAGTTAGTGTTAGTGTTAGGTTTTGGGTTTGGTTTAGGTTTAGGGTTAGGGTTAGGATTTGGGTTAGGTTTAGGGTTAGGGTTTGGGTTATGTTTAGATTTGGGTTAGGGTTAGTGTTAGGGTTAGCGTTGGGTTTAAGGTTAGGGTTAGGCTTAGTGTTAGTTTAGGGTCAGGATTTGGTTTAGACTTAGTGTTAGTGTTAAGTTTTTGTTAGGTTAGGGTTAGGGTTAGGATTTGTGTTAGGGTTAGGGTTAGGATTGGGTTTAGTGTTAGGTTTAAGTTTAGGGTTAGGAATCGGGTTAGTGTTAGGGTTAGGGTTAGGATTTGATTAGGGTTAGGGTTAGTGTTACGTTTTGGGTTTGGGTTAGGGTTAGGTTTAGGGTTAGGATTTGATTTTGGGTTAGGGTTAGGCTTAAGGATAGGGTTAGGTTTAGGGTTAGGATTTGGGTTATGGTTAGGATTAGGGTTAGGGCTAGGTTTCAGGTTATGGTTAGGGTTAGGGTTAGGATTTGGGTTAGGGTTAGGGTTATGGTTAGGGTTATGATTTGAGTTATAGTTAGGGTTAATGTTAGGTTTTGGGTTTGGGTTAGGGTTAGGGTTAGGTTTAGGGTTAGGGTTAGCATTTGGGTTAGGGTTAGGGTCAGGATTAGATTTAGAGTTAGGGTTAGTGTTAGGTTTTGGTTTAGGGTTAGGTTTAGGGTAAGGTTTAGGGTTACGGTTAGGGTTAGCATTTGGGTTAGGGTTAGGGTTAAGTTTAGGGTTAGTGTTAGGTTTTGAGTTAGGGTTAGGGTTATTGTTCGTGTTAGGATTTGTGTTAGGTTTAGGATTTGGGTTAGAGTTAGTGTTAGGGTTATGTTTTGGGTTTGGGTTAGAGGTAGGTTTAGGTTTAGGATGTGGGTTAGGTTTAGGGTTAGGGTTAGGTTTAGGATTAGGTTTAGAGTAGGGTTAGTGTTAGTTTTGGGGTTAGGCTAGGGTTAGGGTTAGGATTTGTGTTAGGGTTAGGGTTAGGTTTAGGATTTGGGTTAGAGTTAGTGTTAGTGTTAAATTTTGGGTTTGGGTGAGGGTTAAGGTTAGGGTTAGGAATTCGGTTAGGGTTACGGTTAGGGTTAGGGTTTGGGTTAGGGTTGGGGTTAGGGTTAGGGTTAGGTTAAGGGTTAGGGTTAGGATTTGGGGTAGGGTTAGGGTAAGGATTAGGTTTACAGTTAGGGTTAGTGTTAGGTTTTTGGTTAGGGTTAGTTTTAGTTTAAGGTTTAGGGTTATGGTTTGGTTTAGGATTTGGGTTAGGGTTAGGGTTATTTTTAGATTTAGGGTTAGTGTTAGGGTTAGGATTAGGGTTAGATTTAGAGTAAGGGTTAGTGTTAGCTTTTGAGTTAGGATTAGGGTTAGGGTTAGGGTTAGCGTTAGGATTTGGTTATTTTTAGGGTTAGGGTTAGGGTTAGAGTTAGGATTTGGGTTATGTTTAAAACCTAGCACTGACCCTAACTCTACCCCTAACCCTAACCCTAAACCTAAGCCTAATCCTCAATCTAACCGTAAACCTAACCCTAACGCTAACCGTAATCCAAAACCTAACACTAACGCTAACTCTAACCCAAAATCTAAAACTAATTGTAACTCTAACCCTAACACTAATCCTAACCCTAAACCTAACCCAAATCATAAACCTAACCCTAACCCTAACCCTAAACCGAAACCTAACCCTAACCCGATACCTAATGCTTAACCTATCCCAAAACCTAAACCTAATCCAAAACCTAGCACTATCCCTAAATCTAACCCTAACCATAACCCTCACCCTTACCCTAAACCAAAACCTAACACTAACCCTAACTCTAACCCAAACCCTAACCCTAACCATAACCCTAAACCTAACCCGAACCCAAAAGCTAGATCTAACCCTTACTGTAACCCTAAACATAACCCTATCCCAAATCCAAACCCTAACCGTAACCCTAAACCTAACCCCACCGAACCCTAACCCTAACCCAAAACCTAACACTAAACTTAACTCTAACCCTAAACCTAACCCATATCCTAACCCTAACAGTAATCCTAATCCTAATACTAACCCTACCTAAACCTAACCCTAATCCTAAACCTCAACTTAACCCTAACCCAAAACCTACCACTAACCCTAAATCTAACCCTAACCCTTAATAAAATCCTAACCCTAACCATAACCCTAACGCTAAACCAAAACATAATACTAAACCTAACTCTAACCCAAACCCTAACCTTAACCTTAACCTAACCCTAACACAAATCCTATCCCAAAACCTAAACCTAACCATAAACCTAACCCTAACCCAAACCCTATCCCTAACCCTAACACTAACCCTAACACTAACCCAAACCCTAACACTAACCCTAAAACTAAGCCAAACCCTAATCCTAGCCCTAAACCTAACCCAAAACCTAAAACAAACTCTAACACTAACAATAACCCTAACCCTAACCCAATACATAACACTAACCCTAACTGTAACCCAAATCCTAACCCTAAACCTAAAGCAAAACCTAACAGTAAACCTAACTCTAAACCTAAACCTAACCCTAACCCAAATCCAAACCCTAACCCTAACCAATTTCCAGAAAATAACCCTAACCCTAAACCTAACCCTTAACCTAATGCTAACCCTAACCTAAACCGAACCCTAACCCAAAACCAAGCACAAAACCTAACCCTAACGCAAGCCCAAACCCTTAACCTAACCATAAACATAACCCTAACACTTACCCTAACCCAAAACCTAGCACTAACCCTAAATCTAACCCTAAACCTAACCCTAACCCTTACTAAAATCCTAACCCTAACATAACCCTAATGCTAAAACTAAACCTAACTCTAACCCAAACCCTAACCTTAATCTTAACCTAACCCTAACACAAATCCTATCCCTATCCCTAAACCTAACCCTAACCATAAACCTAACCCTAACCCAAACCCTATCCCTAACCCTAAACCTAACCCTAACTCTAACCCAAATCCGAAACCTACCCTAAGCCTAACCCAAACACTAACATTAACCCTAAAACTAAGCCAAACCCTAACCCTAACCCTAACCCTAACCCAAAACCTAAAACTAACCCAAACCCTAACAATAACCCTAACCCTAACCAAATACTTAACACTAACTCTAACTGTAACCCAAATCCTAACCCTAAACGTAAAGCAAAACCTAAAAGTAACCCTAACTCTAAACCTCAACCTAACCATAACCCAAAAACAAACCTTAACGCTAACCTTACCTAAATCCTCATCCTAACACCAAACATAAGCCTAAACCAAAACCTAACACTAACCCTAACTCTAAACATAACGCTAACCCTAAACCTAACGCTAAACCTAACCCAAATCCTAAGCCTAAAACCAACCCTAACACTAAACCTAACCATAACCTAACCCTAATCCTAACCCTAACCTAAACCTAACCCTAACCAAAACGCAAACCCTAACCCAAATCCGAACCCTAAAACTTACCCTAACACTAAACCTAACCATAACCCTAACCCTAAACCTAACCCTAACACAAAACCAAACACTAATCCTAACTCTAAACCTAACCCTAAACCTAATCCTAATCCTAATCCAAATCCTAACCCTAACCCTAACCCTAAACCAAATCCTAACATAAAGCCTAACCCAAAACCTAAAACTAAACCTAACTCTAACCCTAACCCTAAACCTAACTCAACCTAATCGTAACCCTAACCCTAACCCTAACCTAACCCTAAACCAAATCCTAACCCTAGCCCTAACTATAACCCTAAAACTAACCCTAAACTTAAACCTAGCCCTAAACCTAACCCAAATCGAACACTAACCCTAACACTAATCTGAAACCTAACCCTAATGCTAAACCTAACCCTAACACTTAACCTAACCTAACCCAAACCCTAAACCTAACCCTAACCCAAAACCTAGCACTAACCCTAACTCTAAACCTAACCCTAACCCTTACTCTAACCATAACCCAAAACCTTACACTAACCCTAACTCTAACCCTAAACCTAACCCTCAACCTCACCCTAACCCTAAACCAAATCCTAACTCTAACCCTAAACCTAAATCTAACACAAAACTTAACACTGACCCTAACTCTAAACATAACCCTAAACCTAAACCTAACCCCAACCTTAACCCAAAACCTAACGCTATCCCTAACCCGAACCCGAAACCTAAACATAACACTAACCCTAAACTTAACCCTAACCCAAAACCTAGCACTAACCGTAACTCTAACCCTAAAACTAACCCTAAACCAAAACCTAACACTAACACTAACTATAAACCTAAACCTGCCATAACCCTAAATCTAACCCTAACCCAATTCCTAACCCTAACCCTAAACGTAACCCGAACACAAAACTAAACACTAACCCTAACTATAACCAAAATCCTAATCCTAACCATAACTAAAACCTAACACTGACCCTAACTCTAACCCTAAACCAAACACTCACCCTAACCCTAACTCTAAAATAACCCTAACACAAATCCTAACACTAACCCTAACCCTAATCCTAAACCTAAACCTAACCCTAACTCAAAACCTACAACTAAACGTAACTCTAATCATAACCCTAACCCTAACCCAAATCCTATCCCTAAACCTAACCCTAAACCTAACCCTAACTCTAACCCTAACCCTAACCCTAACCCAAAACCTAGCACTAACCCTACTTTAACCCTAACCCTAAACCTAACACTTAACCTAAACTGAAACCGAACCGAAACCTCACCCTAACCCAAAACCTAGCACTAACGCTAACTCTAACCTTAACCCAAACACTCACACTAACCCTAACCCAAAACCGAACATGAACCTGAACTCTAACCTGAACCCTAACCCTAACCAAAAACCTAGCCCTAACCCTAAACCTAAAACTAACCCTAAACATCGCACAAACACTAACTCTAACCTAACCCTAAATCTAACCCAAATCCTAACCCTAACCCTATCCCTAACCCTAAATCTAAACCTGACCCTAACCCTATCCCTAAAACTAACTGTAACCCAAAACTTAATCCCAACCCTAACCCTAACCCAAAACCAAACACTAACCCTAAACCTAACCCTAACCCTTAACATAAACCTAACCCTAACCCTAAACGAACCCTAAACCAAAACTGATCACTAACCCTAAATCTAACCCTAAACCTAACGCTCACCCTAGCCGTAACCCAAAACCTAACACTAACCCTAAATCTAACCCTAACCCAAATCCTAACCCTAACGGTAATCCTAAACCTAAATAAAAATCTAAAAATAACCCTAAGTCTAACCCTAACCCTAACCCTAAATATAACCCTTACCATAACCCTAAACCTAACCCAAACCCAAAACCTAGCACTAACACTAACTCTAACCATAACCCTACCATAACAAACCCTAACCTTCAACCAAACCGTAACCCTAACCCTAACCCTAACTCAAAACGTAATGCTACCCTAAATCTAACCCCAATTCTAACCCTAACCCTAAACCTAAACCTAACCCAAATCCTAACCCTAACCCTAACACTAATCCTAACGCAAATACTAACACTAACCCTAATCCTAACCCTAACCCTAACCCAAATCCTAAACCTAACTAATACCCTAACTCAAAACCTAACACTAACCCTAACTCTATTCCTAACCCTAAATCTAACCCTAACCCTAACCCTAACCCAAATGCTAACC
>NC_140080.1:45800249-45927783 GCF_964194135.1 Talpa europaea | reverse complement strand
CTAATACCCTAACTCAAAACCTAACACTAACCCTAACTCTATTCCTAACCCTAAATCTAACCCTAACCCTAACCCTAACCCAAATGCTAACCCTAACCCTAAATCTAAACCAAAACCTAACCCTAATCTAACCCTAAAACTAACCCTTAACCTAACCCTAACCCTAAACCTAAACCTAACCCAGAACCTACCCTAACTCTAACCCTAAACCTAACCCTCACCCTAACCCTAAACCTAACCCAAAACTTAACACTAACCTTAACTGTAACCCAAATCTAAGCCTAAACCTAAACCAAATCCTAACACTAACCATAACTCTAAACCTAAATCTAACCCTAACCCAAATCCTAACCCTAACTTAACCCTAACCTTTAACCTAACCATAAACCTAACCATAACCCTAACACTAAATCTAACACTTACCCGAATCCTATCCCTAACCCTAAACCTAACCCTAAACCTAACCTTAACCCAATACCTAGCACTAACCCTAACTCTAACCCTAAACCTAACCCTGTCCCTACCCAAATCCTAAAACTAACCCTAACCCTAACCCTAACCAAAAACATAACATTGACCCTAACTCTAACTCTAAACCTAACACTAACCCTAACCCATAACCTAACCCTAAACTTAACCCTAACCCTAAACCTAACCCTAACCCTAATCCTAACACTAAACCAAAACCTTACCCTAACCCTAAACCTAACCCAAACTCTAAAACTAACCTAACTGTAACCCGAAACCTAACCCTATCCCAAAACCTAGCATTAACTCTAGCTCTAACCCTAACCCTAACCCTAAACCTAATCTTCAATCTAGCTGTAAACCTAACACTAACCCTAAACCTAACCCAAAACCTCACACTAACCCTAACTCTAACCCTAACCCTAACCCAAACCATAACCCTAACCCTAACCTAAATCCTAACACTAACCCTACCCCTAACCCTAAACCTAACCCTAACTCTAACCCTAATCCCAAAACCTAACTCTAACCCTAACCCTAACCCAAACCCTAATCCAAACCCTAACCCTAAACATAGCCCTTACCCAAAACCTAGCAATAACCCTAACTCTAAACCTAACGCTAACCCTAAACCAAATCCTAAACCTAACCCTAACCGTAACCCTAAACCTTAACCTAACTCTAACCATAATCCATAACCTAGCACTAACCCTAACTCTAACTAACCCTAACAGGCATTCTATCCCTAACCCTAACCCTAAACCAAAACTTAACACTAAACCTTACTGTAACCTAAATCCTAACCCTAACCCTAAACCAAAACCAACACTAACCCTAACTCTAAAACTAAACCTAACCTTAACCAAATCCTTACTGTAACCTCGACCCTAAACATAACCAAATCCTAAAGCTAACCCTGAACCTAACAATAACCCTAACCTAAACACAAAACCGAGCACTAACCCTAACTCTAACCCTAAACCTAACGCTCACCCTAGCCCTAAAATAAAACCTAACACTAACCCTAAACCTAACCCTAACTAAACCTAAACCTAAACCTAACCCTAACCCAAATCATAACCCTAACGGTAATCCTAACACTAAACCAAACCCTAACACTAATCCCAAATCTAACCTAAACCTAAGCCTAAATCTAACCCTTACCCTAACCCTATTCCTAAAACTAACCCTAACCCAAAAACTAACACTAACCCTACTCTAACCATAACCCAAACCCTAACAAACCCTAACCCTCAACCTAACCTAACCCTAAACCTAACAATAACCCTAAACCAAAACCTAATACTGACCTAACTCTAAACTTAATTCTAACCCTAATCCTAAACCTAACCCTAACCCAAATCCGAACACTAACCCTAACACAAATCCTAACACTAACCCTAAACCTAACCCTAAACTTATCCCGAACCCTAACTCAAAACCTAACACTAACCCTATCTCTAACCCTAACCCTAACCCTCAACCTAATCCTATACCAAAAATAACACTATCCCTAACTCTAACCCTTACCCTAACACTAACACAAATCCTAAACATAACCCTAACCCTAACCCAAAACGTAACACTAACCCTAAATATAACCCTTACCATAAAACTAACCCTAAACCTAACGCTATCCCAAATCCTAACCATAAAACTAACCCGAAACTTAACCTTACCCCCAACCCTAAACCCACCCCAACCCTAACCATAAACCTAACCCTAAACTTTAACCTAACACTAACCCTAACCCAAAACCTAACACTAACCCTAAATCTAACCCTAACCCTACCCCTAACACTAACCCTAACCCTCACCCTAAACCTAACCCAAAACCTAACACTAAGCCGAACTCTCACCATAACCCTAACCCTAACCCTAACACTAACCCTAAACCTAACCCTAACCCTAAACCTAGCACTAACCATAACTCTAACCCTAAACCTAACCAAATACAAACTAACCCTAAACCTAACCCTAACCGAAAACCTAACCCTAACCCTAAATTTAACCCTAACCCAAAACCAAACCCTAACCCTAACACTAACCCAAATCCTAACCCTAAACCCAACCCTAACCCGAAACCTAACCCTAACCCTAAACCTAACCCAAAACTTAACATTAACCCTAACTCTAACACAAAACCAAACACTAAACCTAAACCTAACCCTAACCCTAAACCAAATCCTAACCCTAAGCCTAATACTAACCCAAAACCTAACACTAACCCTAAACTTCACCCTAACCCTTAACCTAAACCTAACCCTAACCCTAAACCTAACCCTAACACACAACCTAGCAATAACCCTAACTCTAAACCTAAACCTAAACCTAACCCTCACCCTAAACCTAACCCAAAACCTAACACTTAACCTAACTCTAACCCTAACCCTAACCTTAAACCTAAACCTAACACAAAAACTAACACTAACCCTAAACATAACCCTAACCCAAAACTCAAACTAACACTAAATGTAACCAAAATCCTAAACCTAAACTTAAACCTAAACATAACACTAACCCTAACTCTAAACCTAAACCACACCCTAACCAAAATCCTAACCCTAAACCTATCTCTAACCCATATCCTAACCCTAACACTAACACTAACCCTAACCATAACCCAAAAACTAACACTAACACTAACCTAAACCCTAAACCCAACACTAAACCTAACCCTAAATCAAAACCTAGCACTAACCCTAACTCTAACCCTAAACCTAATCCTACACCTAAACCTAACCCTAAACCTAACCTAACTCAAAACCTAGCACTAACCCTAACACGAACCCTAAAAATAACCCTAAACCTAAACCTAACCCTAACCCTAAACTTAACCCTAAACCTAACCCTAACCCAAATCCTAGAACTAACTATAACCCTAACCCTAACCCTAACCCTAACCCTAAACCTAACCCAAAACCTAACACTAAACCTAACTCTAACCCTAACCTTAACACTAGCCCTAACCCTAACCCTAACATTAACGCTAACCCTTAAACTACCCCAACCAAATACGTAGCACTAACCGTAGCTCTAACCCCAAACCTAACCCTAACCCTCAACCAAAAAGTAACCTTACCCTAACCCTAACCCAAAACCTAACACTAACCCTAAATCTAACCCTAAAACTAAACCTAAAACTAACCCTAACACTAACGCAAATCCTAACCCTAACCCTAACCCAAATCCTAACACTAACCCTAACCCTAACCAAATCATAACACTAACCCTAATCCCAAACCTAAACCTAACCCTAAACAAAACCTTAAACCTAAACCGAACCCAAAACCTAAAACTAACCTTAACCCTAACCTAACACTAAACCTAACACTAACCCTAACCTTAATCCTAAACCAAACCTAACACTATCCCTAACTCTAACCCTTACCCTAACACTAACCCAAATCCTAAACATAACCCTAACCCTAACCCTAACCCAACACCTAACACTAACCCAAACTATAACCCTTACCATAAAACTAACCCTAAACCTAACACTATCCCAAATAATAACCATAAAACTAACACAAAACCTAACTGTATGCCTAATCCTAAACCTAACCCTAAACTAAAACCTAGCACTAACCCTAACTCGAACTCTAACTCTAACCCTAACCCTAACCCAAATCCCAACCCTAACACTAACCGAAACCCTAACCCTAACCCAAAACCTATCACTACACCTAAATCTAACCCAAACCCTAAAAGTAATCCTAACCCGAACCCAAAACCTAACCCTAACCGAAACCTAACCCTAACCCTAACTCTAACCTAACCCTAACTCTAATCCTAAATATAACCCTAACCCAAAACATAGCAGTAGACTTAACTCTATCCCTAACCCTAACCCTCACCGTAACCCTAACCCAAAACCTAACACTAACCCTAACCGTAACTTTAACCCTAACCCTAAACCTAACACAAATCCGAACCCTAACCCTAACCCAAAACCTTACAGTGACCCTAACTCTGACCCTAACCTAAACTTAACCTTAAACCTAACACTAATACAAATCCTAACCCTAAACCAAACCCTAACCCTAAACCTAAACCTAACCCTATCCCTAACCCTAACCCTAATCCAAAACATAAAACGAAACCTAACCCTAAATCTAACCCTAGCCATAACACTAATCCTAACCCAAATCCTAAACCTAACCCTAACACTAACCCTAAACCTAACACTAATCCTAAACCTAACCCTAAACCTAACCCTAAACCTAAACCTAACCATAACCAAAAACCTAGCACTAACCCTAACTTTAACCCTAACCCTAACTTTAAACCTAACCCTAACCCTAACCCAAATCATAATCCTAACCCTAACGCTAACCCGAAACCTAAACCTAACCCTAACCGTAAACCTAAACCTAACCCTTAACCTAATGCTAACCCTAACCATAAACCTAACCTAACCCTAACCCTAAACCTAAACCTAATCCTAACCCTAAACCTAACCATAACCCAAAACCTAGCACTAACCCTAAACCAAAGCCTAACCCTAACCCTAAACCTAATTCTAATTCAAAACCTAGCACTAACCCTAATCCTATTCCTAAAACTAACCCTAACCCTAACCTAAAACCTAAAACTAAACCTAACTCTAACCCTAACCCTAACCCTAACACTAACACTAATACTAACCCTAACCCTAACCCTAATCCTAAACCTATCCTAACGATAACCCTAACCCTAAACCTAAACCTCAACTGAGCACTAACCCTAACTCTAGCACTAACCCTAAACCTAACCATCCCTACACCTAACCCTAACTCAAATCCTAACCCTAACCCTAATCCTAACCCTAAACCTAACCCTAACCATAACTCTAAACCTAACCCTATCCAAATCCTTACCCTAACCCTAACACAAAACCTAACCCAAATGCTAACCCTAACCCTAACCTAACACAAAAACTAACCCTAACCCTAACCTAACACAAAAACTAACCCTAACCCTTACCTAAACCTAACCCTAACCCTAACCCTTAACCTAAGCTAACCCTCACCCTAAAATTAATCCTAAACCAAACCTAGCACTAACCCTAACTCTAATCCTAACCATGACCCTAATCCTAACCCAAAACTGTACAGTAAACCTAACTCTAAACCTAATAATAACCATAACCCTAACCCTAACCCTAAAACTAACCCTAACCCTAACCCTAATCTTAACCTACAACCTAAACCTAAACCTACTCCTAACCCTTAACCGAACCGTAACCCTAACCCAAACCTAACCCAAAACCTATACTAAACCAAACTCTAACCCTAACCCTAACCCTCACCCTAACCCTACACAATACCTAACACTAACCCTAACCCAAACCCTAAATCTAACCCTAACCCAAATCCAAACCCTAACCCTAAACCTAACCCTAAACCAAAACCTAACCCTAACCCTAAACCTAATTCTAACCCAAAACCAAGCACTAACCGTAATCCTAATCCTAAAACTAACCCTAACCCTTACCCTAACCTAAAACCTAAAACTAAACCTAACTCTAACCCTAAACCTAACCCTAACACTAATACTAACCCTAACCCTAACCCTAATCCTAAATCTAAACTTAACCATAACACTAACCCTAAACCTCAACCGAGCACTAACCCTAACTCTAGCCCTAACCCTAAACCTAACCATCTCTACACCTAACCCTAACCCAAATCCTAACCCTAACCCTAATCCTAACCCTAAAACTAACCCTAACGCTAACCCTAAACCTAACCCTACCCAAATCCTTACACTAACCCTAACACAAAACCTAACCCAAATGCTAACCCTAACCCTAACCTAACACAAAAACTAACCCTAACCCTTACCTAAACCTAACCCTAACCCTTTACCTAATGCTAACCCTCACCCGAAATTAATCCTAAACCAAAACCTAGCACTAACACTAACTCTAATCCTCACCATAACCCTAATCCTAACCCAAAACCATACAGTAAACCTAACTCTAAACCTAATACTAACCCTAACCCTAACCCTAACCCTAAAACTAACCCTAACCCTAACCTTAAGCTACAACCTAAACCTAACCCTACCCCTAACTCTTAACCTAACCGTAACCCTAACCCAAACCTAAACCAAAACCTAGCACTAAACCAAATTCAAACCCTATCCCTAACCCTCACCCTAACCCTAACAACATACCTAACACTAACCCTAACCCAAACCCTAAATCTAACCCTAACCCAAACCCTAACCCTAACCCTAACCAAAACCTAACCGTAACCCTAACCCTAACCCAAAACCTTGCACTAACCCTAACCCTAACCCGAACCCAAATCCTAACCCTAACCCTTACCCAAATCCTAACATTAACAATAATGCTAAAACTTATCCTAACCCAAAACCTAAAACTAACCCTAAATCTAACAGTAACCCTAACCCTAACCCAATCCTAACCTTAACCCTAAACCTAACCATAATCCAAATCCTAACCCTAACCCTAAACCTAAACCTAAGCCAAATCCTAACCTTAAACCTAACCCTAAACCTAACCCTAATCCTCAACCTAACCATAAACCTAACCCTAAACCTAACCCTAGCCCTAACACACATCCTAAACCTAACACAATCCAAGCACTAACACTAACTCTAAACCTATCCCTAACCCTACCCTAAACCTAACCATAGAACTCAAACTAATCGTAAACCTAACCCTTACTCTAACCCTAACACAAAACCTAACCATAACCCTAATTCTAACCCTAACACTAACCCTAACCCCAACCAAAATCCTAACCCTAACCCTAACCCTAAACCAAATATTAACACTAACCCTAAACATAACCCTAAACCTAACCCTAACCCTAAACCTAACACAAAACCTAGCTGTAACCCCAACGCTAACCCTAACCTTAACCCTAACCTTAACCCTAACCCTAAACAAAATCCTAACCCTAAACCTAAACCTAACACTAAACCTAACCCTACATTAAACCTAACCCAAATCCTAACCCTAATCCTATCTCTAAGACAAATTCTAACACTAACCCTAACCCTAACCCTAACACTAACCCTAACCATAACCCAAAACCTAAAACTAACCCTAACTCTAACACTAAACCTAACGCTAATCCAAATCCTAACCCTAACACTAACCCTACACCTAACCATAACCTGAACCGTAAGCCTAAACCTAACCCTAAACCTATCCCTAACCAAAAACCTAGCACTAACCCTAACTTTAACCCTAACCCTAACTCTAACCCTAACTTTAAACCTAACCCTAACCCTAACCCATATCATAAACCTAACCCTAACACTAACCCGAAACCTAAACCTAACCCTAACTGTAACACTAAACCTAACCCTTAACCTAACGCTAACCCTAACACTAACCCTAAACCAAACCTAAACCTAAACCTAACCCTAACCCTAAACCTAGGCCTAACCCTAAACCTATCACTAACCTAAAACCTAGCACTAACCCTAAACCTAAACCTAACCCTAACCCGAAACCTAATTCTAACCCAAAACTTAACACTAACCCTAACTCTAACCCTAACACTAAACCTCAACCTACCCATAACCCTAACCGTAAATCTAACCCTAACACAAAACCTAACACTACCATAACTCTAACCCTAACTTTAACCCTAACCCTAACCCTAAACCAAATCCTAACCCCAACCAAAACCCTACCCCAAATCCTAACACTAACCCTAAACCTCACCCCAAAAACTAACCCTAATCCTAACCCTAACCCTAACCAAAACCTAACCCTAACCCAAAACGTAGCACTAACTCTAACTCTAACACTAAACCTAACCATAAACCTAAACCTAACGCTAACCCTCAACCTAACCGTAACCCAAAACCTAACCCTAACCCTAACACAAAACCTAACACTAACCCAAACTCTAATCCTAACCCTAACGCTAACCCTAACCCTAAACTTAACCCTAACCCAAATCCTAACACTAACCCTAATACGAAAACTAACCCTAACCCTAAACCTAACCCTAACACTAATCCTATCCCTAACCCTAAACCTAATCCTAAACCTAAACCTAACCATAACCCTATCCCTAACCCAAAACCTCAACCGAGCACTAACCCTAACTCTAGCACTAACCCTAAACCTAACCCTATCCTTACACCTAATCCTAACCCAAATCCTAACCCTAACACTAATCCAAACCCTAAACCAAACCCTAACCCTAACACTAAACCTAACCCTACCCAAATACTTACCCTAACCCTAACCCAAAACCTAATCCAAATCCTAACCCTAACCCTAACCTAACCCAAAAACTAACCCTAACCCTAAACTAAACCTAACCCTTAACCGTTAACCTAACGCTAATCCTCACCCTAAAACTAACCCTAAACCAAAACCTAGCACTAACCCTAACTCTAATCCTAACCATAACCCTACTCCTAACCCAAACCGAACAGTAACCCTAACTCTAAACATAACCTTAACCATAACCTTAACCATAAAACTAACTCTAACCCTAACCCTAAACTTAACCTACAACCTAAACCTAACCCTACCCCTAACCCTACCCAAAACCTAACCCTAATACTAACCCTATCCCAAAACCTTGCACTAACCCTAACTCTAACCCTAACCCTAACCCTAACACAAAACTTAACACTAACCCTAATTCTAAACCTAACCATAAAACTAACCCTAACCCAAATCCTAACCCTAACCCTAACCCTTACCCAAATCCTAACACTAACAATAACCCTAAATATAATCCAAACCCTAACCCTAACCCTAACCCTAACACAAATCCTAACCCTAAACCTAACCCTAATCCTCAACCTAACCGTAAGCCTAATCCTAAACCTAACCTTAACCCTAACACTAATCCTAATCCTAACACAAATCCTAGCACTAACCCTAACTCTAGCCCTAACCCTAAACCTAACGCAATCCCTACACCTAACCCTAACCCAAATCCTAACCCTACCACTAAACCTAACCCTAAACCTAACCCTAACCCTAACACTAAACCTAACCCTACCCAAATACTTACCCTAACCCTAACCCAAAACCTAACCCAAATCCTAAACCTAACCCTAACCTAACCCAAAAACTAACCCTAACCCTAACTAAACCTAACCCTTAACCTTTAACCTAACGCTAACCCTCACCCTAAAACTAACCCTAAACCAAAACCTAGCACTAACCCTAACTCTAATCCTAACCATAACCCTAATTCTAACCCAAACCGAACAGTAACCCTAACTCAAAACCTAACCCTAACCATAACCCTAACCCTAACCATAAAACTGACTCTAACCCTAACCCTAACCTTAACCTACAACCTAAACCTAAACCTAACCCTACCCCTAACCCTACCCAAAAACTAACCCTAATCCTAACCCTATCCCAAAACCTTGCACTAACCCTAACTCTAACCCTAACCCTAACACAAAATTTAACACTAACCCTAATCCTAAACCTAACCAAAAAACTAACCCTAACCCAAATCCTAACCCTAACCCTAACTGGTACGCAAATCCTAACACTAACAATAACCCTAAACATAATCCAAACCCTAACCCTAACCCTAACACAAATCCTAACCCTAAACCTAACCCTAAACCTAACCCTATTGCTCAACCTAACCGTAAACCTAACCCTAAACCTAACCTTAACCCTAACACTAATTCTAAACCTAACACAAATCCTAGCACTAACCCTAACTCTAACCCTAACCCTACCCTAAACCTAACCGTAGACCTCAACCTAAACATAAACCTAACACTTACTCTAACCCTAACCCAAAACCTAACCATAACCCTAATTCTAACCATAACACTAACCCTAACCCTAAACCAAATCCTAACCCTAACCCTAAACCTAAACCAAATACTAACACTAACCCTAAACATAACACTTAACCTAACCCTAACCCTAATCCTAACACAAAACCTAGCTCTAACCCCAACACTAACCGTAACCCTAACCCTAACCCTAACCTTAACCCTAACCCTAAACCAAATCTTAACCTTAAACCTAACCCTAACACTAAACCTAACCCTAAACCTAACCCTAAACAAAACCCTATACCTAACCTTAACCCTAAACCTAAACCTAACACTAACCCTATCTAAACCAAACCCTAACACAAAACCTAGCACTAACCCTAACTCTAACGTTAACCCTAACCCTAAACCTAACCGTAACCCTAAATCTCAACCTAACCGTTATCCTAAACCTAAAATTATCCTAACTCAAAACCTAACACTAAACCTAACTCTAACCCTAACCCTCACCCTAACCCAAATACTAACCCTAACGCTAACCCTAACCCAAATCCTAAAACTAACCGTAAACCTAACCCTAAACCTAACCCTAACCCTAACCCAAAACCTAAAACTAAACCTAATTCTAACCCTAACCCTCATCCTAACCCAAATACTAACCCTAACCCTAACACTAAACCTAACCCTAACCCTAACATTAACTGAAAACTTAACACTAAACCTAAGTATAACTACATCCTAACTCTAACCCTAAACCAAACCTAGCACTAACCCTAACTCTAACTCTAACCCTAACACTAACCCTAACCTGAACTCTAACCCAAATCCTAACCCTAAACCTAACCCTAACCCAAATCCTAACCCTAACCCAAAACCTTACACTAACCCAAACTCTAATCTTAACCCTAACCCTCACCCTAACCTAAACCTAAAACCTAACACTAACCCTAAATCTAACCCTAATCCTAACCCTAATCCTAATGCTAACCCTAAACTTAACCCTAACCCAAAACATTGCACAAACCCTAACCCTAACCCAAACCCTAACCCTAACCCTAAACCTTCCCTAAACATAACCCTAACCCTAAACCTAACCCTAAACCAAAACCTTTCACTAACCCTAACTTTAACCCTAACCCTAACACAAATCCTAACCCTAACACTAATCCGAACCCTAAACCTAACACTAAACCTAACCCTAACCCAAAACCTAGCACTACCCTAAATCTAACCCTAACTCTAACCCTAATCCTAACCCAAAGCCTAACCCTTACCCTAACACTAAACCTAACCCTAAACCAAAACCTTACACTAACCCTAACTCTAACCCTAACCCTAACCCAAACCGTAAACCAAAACCTAACAAGAAACTGAACTCTAAACCTAAACCTAACACTAACACAAATCCTAACCCTATCGCTAACACTAACACTAACCCAAATCCTAACCCTAACCGTAACACAAATCATAACATTAACATTAACATTAACCCTAAACCAGAGGGGGCAGAGCAACATGGCGGCGAGGAGACGCTGCGAGTAAGATCTCCCATTAAAAAAAAAGTTAATAGGGAGGAAAAGCGGCAGGTCCCAGTGAGAACTGGGACACGGAAGATAAACGGGTGACTCCAGCAAACTACCTGAAGAAGAAAGTTGCCATAAAAGAGGACCAGAAGGGAGGAAAGCGCAGAACCCTGCTCCCCTCCCCCGCCCACAAAGTCGGCACTCTCCGACCAGCAGAGAGAGGGGAAAAAAAAAACAAAACTAAAACGACCAACAAGAACAAACTACGCAGCAAGCGGGACTGTGAGTGGAAAGGAACTATTTCAGCCACCACACCCCGTGAACGGGAGCTGTGGAGAATCCTGCAGGATTCGCCGTGGAGGTGAGCTCCAGGCGCCATTAAAGAGAGACCCCGCCCCCCAGGAGGAGGCCAGCACCAGCGCACAGCCCCGGGCCGCCCGGTAAGCTTGCGCGGAAAAGCGGCACGCGCTGGAAAAGCAAACGCGGATCGGGATCGGGTTTGCGCGGAAAAGCGGCGCGGATCGGAATCGGGATCGCGCGGAAAAGCAGTGCGGTTGAAAAGCAAACGCAGATCCGGATGGCAGCTGCCCAGGTCCCCGTGCCTGCGACCTAGGCTTGCGGGGAGACGTGCGGAGGCCCTCACTGAGTGAGCAGGAACCAGGCGCCCAGGCACGGGAGCGGAATTCAAAAGGCGCCATTCCCGTGCCACTGAGCTGGGCTACAGCCCGCATCCTGGAACTGAGGGCTTTGGAACTGAGACCCGGGGCACGAAATTAGGGGCGTGGGTTCCCCACGATGGTGGGGCACAAGGCAGACACAGCACCCCAAAGCCGTTGAGGTTTACCCTACCATTCCCGCTCTGTTCCCTGTCCCACGGGAATCAGCTCCCCAAGGGCTCTAGGAGAGATCTCTGGCGCCACCTAGAGACTTCAAACCAGCAGAGGCTGCTGGAGGAGCCAGTGGCCAGCTGGGGAGTTAGCCCACGCCGGACCCCTTCCGACCAGTAATCTGAGCCCACAGGGGGAGCGAGCACCCACAGCCGGGGCAGACCAGGTGCGCAGAAGAGTGTGCCTGAGACCGGATGTGCAGGGAGTGTGTCCCACATCACCATTTTAGAACAGGGACATTTCTTCAGTAAAGACTACCTGCAGAAGTCTTCCTCAGGAGCCAGAGGTGAGCGGGGGAAGTTCGCCCACGCCAGACCCCCTCTGGCCTGCAGTCCAAGCCCAGAGGGGGAGCAGGAACCTACCGCCGGGGCAGACCAGGCGCACAGGGGAGTGTGTCCCCACATCGGCATTTTAGAACAGGGACCTTTCTCCAGTAAAGACTGCTTGAAACTGACATATGGCTCCTGGAGGAACCAGAGGGGAGCAGAGAAGCTCACCCAAGATGCCGGCCAGTCCCAACAACACAGTGTCCCAACGCAAATGGCAAATTAGAAAACAGACAGTAGGGAGTAGAAGAACCACACGCAACCTAGCAATTCCCCAGGGAAAAAGCACACCACAAAAAGAAAACCAGCCCCCAGATTGCAACGACAGTAACTTGGAAGAACTTCTGAGCCTTCCAGAAAGAGAATTTAAACTTGCCGTGATTAAAAAACTGACAGAAGTCATAAAGGAAAACAATGATAAGGGAAAAATAATAAACGATCAGAAGAATGAAATTGAGTCCCTACAGAGGGAAAACAATGGTCAGAAGAATGAAATTGAGTCCCTAAAGAGGGAAGTAAAAGAAATGCAGGAGATCAAAGAATTAATGGAAGAACTAAAGAACTCTGGGAAAAGCAATGAAAGCAGAATAGATAAAATGGAAGAATGAATAAGTACTCTTGAAGACACAGAAATAAAAAGATCCAAAACAGAAAAGGAAAGAGAAGTACGAAGGAAAAAGAACGAAGAAAGACTTCGGGAACTATCTGACTCCATGAGGAAAGGAAATATAAGAGTTATAGGAATACCAGAAGGAGAGGAGAGAGATGTAGGAACAGAGAAAATATTCAAAGAGATAATTGAAGAGAACTTCCCAAATGTGAAGAAGGAGCTGAAAATTGATATACAAGAAGCAAGAAGAACACCAAACTTCCACGACGAAAGGAAAAATACAGCAAGACACATAATAGTAAAGCTCCCAACAATCCAGGACAAGGAAAAAATAATGAAGCTGGCAAGAGGGAAGAAACAGATAACATTCAAAGGAAAGCCAATCAGGCTGACATCAGACTTCTCCGAAGAAACACTATGGGCAAGGAGAGAGTGGAGGGACATAGTCAACAGACTCCAAGAAAACAGATGCCAACCAAGAATACTCTATCCTGCAAAGCTATCCTTCCTCTTTGAAGAAAGAATATGGACCTTCGCAGACAAACAGAAACTCTGGAATTTCATTACAACTAAACCCCCACTCCAAAAAATACTACAAGGTGTCCTAAAGCCAGAACCTCAGAGGGACGAATAACAATGAAAGAAGGCAAAAAAAAGTTATTAAAAGAATAAATATATAAAATCAAAGGAAAGACAAACACAATGGCAAATACAGATGCTAACATATCAATATTAACTCTAAATGTAAATGGACTAAACTCTTCAATAAAAAGACACAGAGTTACAGCCTGGATTAAGAAACAAAACCCAACATTTTGCTGTCTCCAGGAAACACATTTAGCTACAAAAGATAAAAATAGCTCAAAGTTAAAGGATGGAAAACAATCCTACAAGCAAATGGACCAAAAAAGAAAGCAGGAACAGCTATACTTATATCAGATAAAACAGATTTCAAACTCAAAAAGATATAAAGAGACCCCAATGGTCACTACATTATGATCAAGGGGACAATACTTCAAGAAGAAATAACACTCATTAACATATACTCACCAAACGAAGGAGCACCAAAATATATCAGACAACTGTTGTCCTCTCTGAAAACAGACATCAGAGAAAACACATACGTAGTGGGAGACTTCAACACACCACTATCAATAATGGATAGATCAACAAGACAAAAAATAAGTAAAGAAACCAAAGCTCTAAATAAGGACCTAGAGCAATTGGGCTTAACAGACATCTATAGAACACTAAACCCCAAAAAAAGGGAGTACACATTTTTCTCAAGAGCACACGGATCATTCTCCAGGATCGATCACATACTGGGGCACAAGACAAACATCAACAGATACTCCAAGATTGAAATCATATCAACCATCTTTTCTGACCATGAAGGCATCAAACTAGAAATAAACCCTAAAAAGAAGGCAAGGAAGTTTCCTACCTCATGGAGTTTAAAAACCACACTACTGGAAGACAACTGGACTAATGAGGAGATCAAAGAAGATTAAAAAATTCTTTGAATTGAACGACAAGGAGGACACCAATATCCTAAATGTATGGGATGCAGCAAAAGCAGTAAAAAGAGGAAAATATATAGCAATAGAAGCTCACATCAAGAAACAAGAAAGAGCTTAAAGAAACAACCTAATCTCAAAGCTCAAAGATCTAGAAAAAGAACAACAAAAAAACCCTAAAACCAGTAAAAGAAATAATAAAAACCAAAGCAGAAATAAATGAAATTGAAACTAAAAAAAAAACAATCCAAAAGATCAATGAAACCAAGAGCTGGTTCTTTGAAAAAATCAATAAAATAGACAAACCCCTAGCCAGGTTACTAAGGAAAAAAGGGAGAAAGCACATGCCCAGAAATCATGAAGGAATAAACCTTGCAGGAAAATATTTCCTTAAATACATCCAGAAAATAACTTAATATTTCTTGCATTCCCTCCACCCTTGAAGAATATGGGAGGCTTGTTCCCTGAGCAATAAGCTTCAACCTCTATCATCTACAAAATCTTCCCTACTTTCTGGCCCACCATAGTCTGATGAGCATAGCCACTAGACTTTATAGCTACTGTAAAGAATACTCTGCTGAAAGAGACAATAACAAAAACAAAGAGAAACCCCACCGACTGGGAGAACATTTTTGCACCCAACACTAATGATAAAGGACTGATCACAAAAATCTGCAAAGAGCTGATGAGACTCAACAACAACAAAGAAAATAATCCAGTCAAAAAATGGGCAGAAGAGCTAAAAAGAAACTTCTCTGAAGAGGAAATGCTAATGGCCAACAGGCATATGAAAAAATGTTCAACATCACTTGCCATCAGGGAAATGCAAATCAAAACTACCATGAGATACCATCTCACACCAGTGAGAATGGCACATATTAAAAAAACTAGCAACAACAAATGCTGGCGAGGGTGTGGAGAAAAAGGAACTCTTCTGCACTGTTGGTGGGAGTGCAAACTGGTCCAACCACTATGGAGAGCTGTGTGGAGATTTCTGGACCTACTAAACATAGAGCTTCCATATGATCCAGCAATTCCACTCCTAGGTATTTACCCAAAGGACACAGAAACATCAATTCCAAAGAACACCTGCACCCCTATGTTTATAGCAGCACTGTTTACAATAGCTAAGCTTTGGAAACAACCCAAATGCCCAAAAATAGATGACTGGATCAAGAAGATGTGGTACATATATACCATGGAATATTACTCAGCATTCAAAAAAGATAAACACATGCAATTTGCAGCAACATGGATGGCACTGGAAGGGATCATGCTCAGCGAAATAAGCCAAAAAAATAAAGAAAAATACCGGATGATCTCACTCATAGCAGGAATCCAGAAAACTTAAATATGGGACCAGGAAAATGAATAACTATAAGAAAGTGAAAATCAAAATCAACAAAAAACTATGAACCAGAGACACTTTTAGGGGGGCGGGGGCGGGAGGGGAGGGATTGGGGTCAGAATGGGGGGGCTGCAATTGTATGGGGAATATAACAATAAAATTTATAAAAAAAAAAAAGAAATAATAGAAAAGGAGGATCTGTCGGGGCCCAGAGCTGGGGCCCAGACCTGAACATCTGGGTTCATGCCTGAAGCAGGTACTGAATGTTAGCTCCAGTGAAGGTTTCAAGTTTTCTATTGTGACGACTGAACCCTTCCCCCTACTTGCTCCTTGTGGCTTGTTTGTATTGGTGGTCTCTCCTTGTTCGAGATAACGAGAGACCTCCCCCCCCTGAACCCTATAAAACATTGTGCACATTCCTGAATAAATGAGACTGGCGATGATCCTGGCTTTCTCTCCACTCCACGCGTACCCCTGTTCCATACCAAGCTCCTGCTTCCTCCCCCGGGTACCCCTTTGATCTGCCCGTTGGCCCAGACAGTTAGTGTTAGGGTTAGGATTAGGGGTAGTGTTAGGGTTAGGGGTAGGTTAGTTTTCGGGTTAGTGTTAGGGTTAAGGTTAGGATTTGGTTTAGGGTTAGGGCTAGGTTTAGGATTAGGGTTAAACTTAGGGCTAGTGTTAGGTTTTGGGTTAGGGTTAGGGTTAGGTTGAGGGTTAGGATTTGGGTTAGGGTTGGAGTTAGGTTAAGAGTTAGGGCGAGTGCAAGGTTTTGGGTTAGGGTTAGATTAGGGTTAGGGTTAGGTTTAAGGTTAGGGTTAGGTTTAGGTTTACGGTTAGGGTTAGTGTTAAGATTTTGGTTAGGGTTAGTGTTAGGGTTAGGATTTGGTTTTGGGTTAGGATTTGTATTAGGGTTAGGGTTAGATTTAGGGTTAGTGTTAGGTTTTGGGTTAGAGTTAGGGTTAGTGTTAGGTTTAGGGTTACGGTTAGGGTTTGGGTTAGGGTTACGATTAGGTTGGTGGTAGGGTTAGGTTTAGGGTTTGGGTTAAGGTTAGGGTTAGAGTTAGGGTTAGTGCTAGGTTTTTGGTTAGGGTTACGTTTAGGATTAGGCTTAGGCTTAGGTTTAGTTTAGGGTTAGGGTTAGGTTCAGGTTTAGGTTTAGGTTTAGGGTTAGGATTTGGTTTAGGGTTAGGGTTAGGTTTAGGATTTGGGTTAGGGTTCGGGATAGGGTAAGGTTTATTGTTAGGGTTAGAGTGAGGGTTAGTGCTAGGTTTTGAGTTAGGGTTAGGTTTAGAGTTAGGGTTAGGGTTAGGTTTAGGATTAGTGTTAGGATTAGGGCTAGGGTTAGGGTTAGGTTTATCTTTAGGTTTTGGTTTAGAGTTAGTGTTACGGATAGGATTTGGGTAAGATTAGAGTTAGTGTTAGGTTTAGGGTTAGGGTTAGAGTTAGGGTTAGAGTTAGGGTTAGTGTTATGTTTTTTTTTTTAGGTTTAAGGTTAGGGTTAGGATTTGGTTTAGGGTTAGGGTTAGGGTTAGAGTTAGAGTTAGTACTTGGTTTTAGGTTAGGGTTAGATTTAGGGTTAGGGTTAGGTTTAGAGTTAGGTTTAGTGTTAGGGTTAGGGTTAGAGTTAGGGTTAGTTTTAAGTTTGGGGTTAGGGTTAGGTTTAGATTTAGGTTTAGGTTTATGTTTAGGGTTAGGGTTAGTGTTAGGATTTGGGCTAGGGTTAATGTTATAGTTAGTGCTTGGTTTTAGGTTAGGGTTAGATTAAGGTTAGGGTTAGGTTTAGGTTTAGAGTTAGATTTAGGTTTAGGAATTAGGTTAGGTTTAGGGTTAGGGTTAGATTTAGAGTTAGGGTTAGTTTTAAGTTTTGGGTTAGGGTTAGGGTTAGGTTTGTGGTTAGGTTTAGGTTTAGGGTTAGGGTTAGTGTTAGGATTTGGGTTAGGGTTAATGTTAGAGTTAGGGTTAGGGTTAGTGTTAGTGTAATGTTTTGGGTTAGGGTTAGGGTTAGGGTAATGGTTAGGATGAGGGTCAGGGTTAGGGTTAGTGTTTGTGTTAGAGTTAGAGTTAGTGCTTGGTTTTTGTTAGGCTTAGGTTTAGGGTTAGGGTTAGGGTTAGGGTTAGGTTTAGAGTTAGCAGTAGGTTTAGGGTTAGGATTTGGTTAAGGGTTAAGGTTAGGGTTAGTGTTAAGGTTAGAGTTAGGGTTAGTGTTATGTTTTGGATTAAGTTTAGGGTTAGGGTTAGGATTTTGTAAAGGGTTAGGTTTATTGTTAGGTTAGTGTTTGTGTTAGATTTAGGGTTAGTGTTAGGGTTAGGGTTAGGTTTAGGGTTAGGGTTAGGGTTTGGATTTGGTTTAGGTTTAGGGTTAGGGATAGGGTTAGAGTTAGTGTTAGGTTTTGGGTTAGGGTTAGGTTTAGGATTTGGTTTAGATTGCATTTAGGGTTAGGGTTAGGGTTAGAGTTAGGATTAGTGTTAGGTATTGCGTTAGGGTTAGGGTTACGTTTAGGGTAAGGGTTAGGTTTATATTTAGGATTTGGCTTAGGGTTAGGTTTAAGGTTAGGGTTAGGGTGAGGGTTAAAGTTAGGGGTAGTTTTGGGTTTTCATTTAGTGTTAGTGTTAGGGTTAAGGTTAGGGTTAGGTTTAGGTTTAGGGTTAGGGTTAGGATTAGGGCATGGTTATGGTTAGTGTTAGGGTTATGGTTATGGTTATGGTTAGGGTTAGGGTTAGGGTTAGGGTTAGGATTTGGTTTATTCTTTGTGTTAGGGTTAGGGTTAGGGTTAGGGTTATGGTTAGTGTTAGGTTTTGGGTTAGGGTTAGGGATAGGGTTAGAGTTAGGGTTAGTGCTAGGTTTGTGTTAGGGTTAGTTTTAGGGTTAGGGTTTGCGTTAAGTTAAGGGTTAGGTTTAGGGTTCGGGTTAGGGTTACATTTTGGGTTAGGGTTAGGATTTGGTTTAGGGTTAGGGTTTGGTTAGGTTTAGGGTTAGGGTTAGAGTCAGGGTTAGTGTTAGGTTTTGGGTTAGGGTTAGGGTTAGAGTTAGGATTATTGGTACGTTTTGGGTTAGGGTTAGGTTTAGGGTTAAGGTTAGTGTTAGGATTAGGGTTAGGGTTAGGTTTATGGTTAGGGTTATGGTTAGGGTTAGGATTTGAATTAGGGTTAGGGTTAGAGATAGTTTTAGGTTTTGGGTTAGGGTTAGGGTTAGCGTTACTTTTAGGATTTGGTTTAGGGTTAGGGTTAGGGTAAGGTTTAGAGTTAGGATTAGTGTTAGGGTTTGGGTTAGGTTTAGAGTTAGGGTTAATGCTAGGTTTTGGTTTAGGGTTAGGTTTAGCGTTAGGGTTAGGTTTAGGGTTAGGTTTTGGTTAGGGTTAGCATTAGGGTTAGGATTAGGGTGAGGTTTAGAGTTAGGGTTAGTATTAGGTTTTGCTTTAGGGTACGGTTAGGATTTTGGTTACAAATAGGGTTATTGTTAAGTTTTGGGTTAGGGTTAGGATTAGGGTTAGGATTTGGGTTAGGGTTAGGTTTAGGGTTAGGTTTAGGATTAGGTTTAAAGTTAGGGTTAGTGCTAAGTTTTGGGTTAGGGTTAGATTTAGGGTTAGGTTTAGGATTTGGTTTAGGGTAAGTTTTAGGGTTAGTGTTAGGGTTAGTTTTAGGTTTTTGTTTTGGATTAGGGTTAGGGTTAGTTTTTGGATTAGTGTTAGTGTTAGGATTTGGTTTAGGGTTAGGCTTAGGGTTAGGTTTAGTGTTAGGTTTTTGGTTAGGCTTAGGGTGAGGGTTAGTGTTAGGGTTAGAATTAGGGTTAGTGCTAGGTTTTGGTTTAGTGTTAGGTTGAAGGTTAGGGTTAGGGTTAGGTTTAGGTTAAGGATTAGAGTTAGGGATCGTTTTAGGTTTTGGTTTAGGGTTAGGGTTAGGATTTGTGTTACAGTCAGGGTTAGTGTTAGTTTTTGGGTTAGTGTTATGGTTAGGGTTAGGATTTGCGTTAGGTTAGGTTTATGGTTAGTGTTAGGGTTTGGGTTACGGTTAGCTTGAGGGCTTGGGTTAGGGTTAGGGTTACGTTTAGGTTGAGGGCTTGGGTTAGGTTGACGGTTAGGGTTAGAGTTAGGGTTAGTGCTAGTTTTTGTGTTAGGGTTAGGTTTAGTGTTAGGGTTAGGTTTAGGTTTAGGGTTAGGGTTACAGTTAGTTTGAGGATTAGGTTTAGGTTAGGGTTAGGTTTAGGGTTAGGATTTGGGTTAGGGTTACGATTAGGGTTAGAGTTAGGGATAGTGCTAGCTTTTCGGTAAGGTTTACGGTTAGGGTTAGGGTTAGAGTTAGGGTTATTGTTAGGTATTTTGTTAGGGTTAGTGTGAGGATTAGTGTTAGGGTTAGAGTTAGGGTTAGTGCTAGATTTTGGATTAGGGTTAGATTTCGGTTTAGGTTTAGGATTAGGTTATGGGTTAGGCTAAAGGTTTTGGTTATGGTTAGGATTCGGGTTAGGGTTAGAGTTAGGGTTAGGATTTGGGTTAGCGTTAGGGTTATGGTTAGGTTTAGGGTTAGGGTTAGAGTAAGGTTTAGTTTTAGGTTTTGGGTTAGGGTTAGGGTTAGAGTTAGGGTTAGGATTTGGGTTAGGGTTACGGTTAGAGTTCGGATTACAAGTAGGTTTTGGGTTAGGGTTAGGGTTAGGGTTAGTTTTAGTTTTTGGGTTAGGGTTAGGGTTAGATTTAGGATTAGAGGTAGGGTTAGTGTTAGGATTTGTGTTAGGGTTAAGGTTAGGGTTGGGATTTGGGTTAGGGTTAGATTTAGTGTTAGGTTTAGAGTTATGGTTAGTGTTAGGTTTGGGGTTAGAGTTATGTTAGGGTTAGGGTTATGGTTAGTTTGAAGGTTAGGGTTAGGTTTCAGGTTAGGGTTAGTGTTAGGGTTAGTGCTAGGTTTTGGGTTAGGGTTAGATTTAGGGTTAGGGTTAGGATTTGTGTTAGGGTTAGTGTTAGGGTTAGGGTTTGGATTTGGGTTAGGGTTAGGTTTAGGGTTAGGGTTAGAGTTAGGGTTAGAGTTACATAGGTAAGTATTAGGTTTTGGGTTAGTGTTAGGGTTAGGGTTATGTTTAGGTTGAGGGTTAGGGTTTGTTAAGTTTAGGGTTATAGTTACAGTAGGGTTAGTGCTAGGTTTTGGGTTAGGGTTAGGTTTAGGGTCGGGGTTGGGGTTAGTTTTAGGGTTAGTGTTAGGGTTCGATTTAGGGTTAGGGTTAGGGTTAGACTTAGGGTTAGTGTTAGGTTTTGGTTTAGGGTAAGGATTACCGTTAGGGTTAGGATTTGGGTTAGGGCAGGTTTAGAGTTAGTGTTAGGTTTTAGGTTAGGGCTAGGGTGAGCGTTCGGTTTAGGTTTAGAGTTAGGGCTAGTGCTCGTTTTGGGTTAGGGTTAGGGTTAGCGTTAGGATTTGTGTTAGGGTTAGGTTTAGGTTTAGAGTTAGGGTTAGTTTTAGGTTTTGGTCTAGGGTTAGTGTTAGGATTTAGGTTACATTTAGTTTTAGTGTTAAGTTTGGGTTAGGGTTAGGGATAGGGTGATGGTTAGGGTTAGGGTTAGAGTTAGGTTTAGTGCTAGGTTATCGGTTATGGTTAGAGTTAGGTTAAGCGTTATGGTTAGGGTTAGGTTTAGGATTTGGCTTAGGGTTAGCTTTATGGTTAGCATTATGGTTAGTGGTAGGTTTTGGGTAAGGGTTATGTTTAGTGTTAGGTTTTGGGTTAGGGTAAGGGTGGGGGTTAGGGTATGGGTTAGAGTTAGGGTTAGATTTAGGTTTTGGCTAAGGGTTAGGTTTAGAGTTAGGGTTAGGGTTAGGTTTAGGGTTAGGTGTAGGGTTAGTGTTAGGATTTGGGTTAGGGTTAGGGTTATGATTTGGGTTAGGGTTAGAGTTAGGGTTAGTGTTAGGTTTTGGGGTAGGGTTAGGGTTAGGGTTACGGCTAGTTTGAAGGTTAGGTTTAGGGTTAGGGTTAGTGTTAGAGTTAGAGATAATGATAGGTTTTGGGTTAAGATTAGGTTTAGGGTTAGAGTTTGGGTTAGGTTTAGAGTTAGGGTTAGGTTTAGGATTAGGGTTACGTTTAGGGTTAGGGTTAGAATTAGGGTTAGGGTTAGGTTTAGGGTTATGTTTAGGATTAGGGTTAGGTTACAGGTTACGGTTAGTGTTAGGTTAGAGTTAGGGTCAGTTTAGGTTTTTGGTTAGGGTTAGGGTTAGGTTTAGGATTTGGGTAGGGACAGGTTTAGGTTTAGGGTTAGAGTTAGGTTTAGTGCTAGGTTCTGGGTTAAGATTAGGTTTAGGGTTAGGGTTAGGGTTAGGGATAGGATTTGGGTTAGGGTTAGGGTTAGTGTTAGGTTATGGTTAGGTTTAGGGTTAGGTTAAGTTTTAGGGTTAGGTTAGGGTGAGGATTTGGGTTAGGTTTAAGGTTAGGGTTATGGTTAGGATTTGGGTTAGGGTTAGGTTTAGGTTTAGAGGTATATTTTGTGTTAGGTTTTGGTAGGGTTAGGGTTAGGATTTGGGTTACAGTTAGAGTTAGTGTTAAGTTTTGGGTTAGGGTTAGGGTGAGGGTTAGGTTTAGGATTAGAGTTAGGGTTAGTGCTAGGTTATGGGTTAGTGTTAGGTTTAGTGTTAGGGTTAGGTTAAGGGTTAGGTTTAGGGTTAGGTTAGGGTTAGGTTTTGGGTTAAGGTTAGGGTTAGGATTTCGGTTAGGGTTAGGATTAATGTTAGATTTAGGCTTAGGGTTAGAGTTAGGGTTAGTGTTAGTTTTTGAGTTAGGATTTTAGTTAGGTTTAGGATTTGGGTTAGGGTTAGTGTTAGATTTGTGGTTAGGTTTAGGGTTAGGGTTAGGGTTAGGTTTTGAGTTAGGTTTGGGGTTAGGTTTAGGGTTAGGGTTAGTGTTAGGATTTGTATTAGGGTTACTGTTAGTGTTAGGGTTAGGATTTGGGTTAGGGTTAGGTTTAGGGTTAGGGTTAGAGTTAGGGTTAGAGTATGTTAGTGTTAGGTTTTTGGTTTGGTTAGGGTTAGGGTTACGGTTAGGTTGAAGGTTAGGGTTTGTTAGGGTTAGGGATATGGTTAGAGTTAGGGTTAGTGCTAGTTTTGGGTTAGGGTTAGTTTTCGGGTTAGGGTAAGGTTTAGATTTAGGGTTAGGGTTAGGGATAGTTTTAGGGTTAGGGTTAGCCTTACAGTTAGTGTTAGGTTTTGGTTTAGGGTTAGGATTACCTTTAGGGTTAGGATTTGGGTTAGGGTTAGGGTTAGTGTTAGTGTTAGTGTTAGGTTTTGGGTTACGGCTAGGCTGAGTGTTAGGTTTCGGGTTAGAGTTAGTGTTAGTGCTCGGTTTTGGGTTAGGGTTAGGTTTTAGGTTAGGGTTAGGGTTATGTTAATGGTTAGGGTTAGGTTTAGGGTTTGGTTTTGCATTTGGGTTAGGGTTAGGGATAAGGATTGGGTTAGGGTTAGGGTTAGGGATAGGTTTAGGTTAAGGGTTAGGGATAGGTTTAGGGTTAGGGTTAGGATTTAGTTAGGGTTAGGGTTAGAGTTTGGGTTAGTTTTAGGTTTTGGGTTAGAGTTAGTGTTAGGGTTAGGGTTAATATTTGTGTTAGGTTTAGGTTTAGGTTTAGAGTTATGGTTAGTGTTCGGTTTTCGTTTTGGGTTAGGTTTAGGATTTGGGTTACAGTTAGGGTTAGAGTTATGTTTTGTGTTAGGTTTAGATTTAGGGTTAGGATTTGGTTTAGGGTTCTGTTTAGGGTTAGGTTTATGGTAAGGGTTAGGTTTAGTGTTCGGTTTTGGGTTAGGGCTAGGGTGAGGGTTAGGTTTAGGTTTAGAGTTAGGGTTAGTGCTAGGATTTGGGTAAGGGTTAGTTTTAGGGTTAGGGTTAGGTTTATGGTTTGGGTTAGGGTTAGGGTTAGGTTTAGGTTTAGTGTTAGTGTTAGGATTTAGGTTAGGTTTAGGGTTATGGTTAGGGTTCGGATTTGGTTTAGGTTAGGTTTAGGGTTAGGGTGAGAATTAGGGTTAGTGTCAGGTTTTGTGTTAGGGTTAGGTTTAGGGTTAGGTTGAGGGTTAGGATTAGGGTTAGTGGTAGGTTTTGCTTTATTTTATTTATTTATTTATTTGTTTGTTTGTTTATACATGTACTGGGTACAGTCAGAAGCGCGGGAGGGTGAGAGAATTCACCAGAGCCAGAGCAGGGAGCAGAGCAGGCAGAAGGACCGAAGTACACTGCTTAGGGGAGCATCGGGCGGCAGGAGAGGTCTGTGCGCCATGTGGGACCCCGCCTCCGGTGGCTGGGGAGCAGCCGGGGATCGAACTGGCCCCGCGGAGGCTGCGGGCAGCTTTGCAACCCAGCGCTCAACCGCTGCACCACCGGGGAGGCCCAGGTTTTGCTTTAGGGTTAGGGTTAGGTTTAGGTTTAGGGTTAGATTTAGTGTTTGTATTTGGGTTAGGGTTAGGCTTAGGCTTAGGGTTAGAGTTAAGGTTAGTGTTAGATTTTGGGTTAGGGTTAGGGTTAGGGTTACGATTATGTTGAGGGTTAGGTTTAGGTAGGGTTAGAGTTAGGTTTCGGTTTAGGGTTAGGGTTAGGTTTAGGGTTAGAATTTGGTTTAGGGTTAGGGTTAGGGTTAGAGTTAGGGTTAGTGTTAGGTTTTGGGTTAGGTTAGGGTTAGAGTAGGGTTAGTGTTTGGTTTTGGTTTTGGTTTAGGTTTAGGTTTAGAGTTAGGATTAGGGTTAAGGTTATGGTTAGGTTTAGGGTTTGTGTTAGGGTTAGGGTTAGGATTTGGGTTAGTGTTAGGGTTAGATTTAGGGTTAGTGCTAGGTTTTGAGTTAGGGTTAGGTTTAGGTCTAGGGTAGGGTTAGGGTTAGGTTTAGGTTTAGTTGTAGGGTTAGGGTTAGGATTTGTGTTAGGGTTAGTGTTAGGTTTATGGTTAGTGTTGGGTTAATGGTTAGAGTTAGGGTTAGGGTTAGGGTTAGGTTTCAGTTTAGTGTTAGAGTTAGCATTAGGATTTGTGTTAGGATTAGGGTTTGGTTTAGGTTTAGAGTTAGAGTTAGTGTTAGGTGTTGGTTTAGGGTTAGTGTTAGGATTTTAGTTAAAGTTAGTGTTAGTGTTAAGTTTTGGGTTAGGGTTAGGGTTACGTTTAGGATTTGGCTTAGGGTTAGGGTTAGTGTTACGGTAGGGTTAGGGTTAGGATTAGGTTTAGGGTTAGAGTTAGGGTTAGGGTGGGGGTTAGGGTTAGGTTTAGCGTTATAGTTAGAGTTAGGGTTAGTGCTAGGTTTTGTATTAGGGTTAGGTTTAGGGTTAGGGTTAGGTTAAGGGTTAGGGTTAGATTTAGGGTTAGGATTTGGTTTAGGGTTAGGGTTAGAGTTAGGGTTAGTTTTATGTTTTGTGTTAGGGTTAGGGTTAGTGTTAGGATTTGAGGTGGGGATAGGTTAAGAGTAAGGGTTAGGGTTTGGGTAGGGTTAGGGTTAGGGTTAGGGTTAGATTTAGGGTTAGTGTTAGGTTTTATGTTAGGGCTATGGTTAGGGTTAGGGTTACGGTTAGGTTGAGGGTTAGGGTTAGTCTTAGGGTTAGTGCTAGGTTTTGCGTTAGGATTAGGTTTAGGTTTAGATTTAGGGTTATGTTTAGGGTGATGGTTAGGGTTAGGTTTAGGGTTAGGTTTACCTTTAGGGTTAGGATTTGGGTTCAGGTTAGGGTTAGTTTTAGGGCTAGTGTTAGGGTTAGGGTTAGGATTAGGTTTAGGTTTAGGATTTGGTTTAGGGTAACGGTTAGGGTTTGGGTTTGAATTAGGGTTAGTGTTAGGTTTAGGGTTAGGGTTAGGGTTAAGGTTAGGTTAAGGGTTAGGTTTTGGGTTAGTGCTAGGTTATGTGTTAGGGTTAGGTTTAGGGCTAGGGTTAGGGTTAGGTTAAGGGTTAGTGTTAGGGATAGTGTTAGGATTTCGGTTAAGGTTAGGGTTAGGTTTATGATTTGGATTTGGTTTAGAGTTAAGTTATGTTAGGTTTTGGGTTTGGGTTAGGGTTAGTCTTAGGGTTATGGTTAGGGTTTGGTTAGGTTTAGGGTTCGGGTTAGGGTTAATTTTAGGGTAGGATTCGGGTTAGGGTTAGGGTTAGGATTAGGTTTAGGGTTAGTGTTCGGTTTAGGTTTATGGTTAGGTTTAGTGTTAGGGTTAGTTTTAGGTTTTGGTTTAGGGTTAGGTTTAGGGTTAGGTTTAGGGCTAGGTTTAGGGTTAGTGTTAGGATTTGGGTAGGATTACGGTTAGGATTTGTGTTATGGTTAGGATTACAGTTAGGTTTGGAGTTAGGTTTAATGTTAGTGTTAGGGTAGTGTTAGGGTTAGGATTTGGGTTAAAGTTAGGGTTAGTGTTAAGTTCTAGGTTAGGGTTAGGGTTTGGGTTAGGATTTGGGTTAGGGTTAGGGTTAGGGTTAGAAGTAGGGATTGTGTTACGTTTTAGATTAGGGTTTGGGTGAGGGTTAGGGTTAAGGTTAGAGTTAGGCTTAGTGCTAGGTATTGAATTAGGGTTAGGTTAGGGTTAGTGGTACGGTTAGGATAAGGGTTAGGGTTAGGGTTAGACTTAGAGTTAGTTTTAGGTTTGGGTTAGGGTTAGGGTTAGGTTTAGGGTTAGGGATAGGTTTATTGTTGATTTTGGGCTAGGGTTAATGTTAGGTTTAGTGTTAGGGACAGGTTTAGTGTTAGGTTTTGTGTTAGGGTTATGGTGAGGTTGAGGGTTAGGGTTAGGTTTATGGTTAGCGTTAGGTTTAGAGTTAGGGTGAGGGCTAGGTTTTGGTTTAGGGATAGGTTTAGGGTTAGGGTTAGGTTGAGGGTTAGGATTTGGGTTAGGGTTATTGTAGAGTTAGGGTTAGGGTTAGGTTTAGAGTGAAGTTTAGAGTTAGGTTTTGGTTTAGGTTAGGGATAGGGTTAGGGTTAGGATTTGAGTTAGGGTTAGGGTTAGGATTTGGGTTAGTGTTAGGTTTACGTTTAGCATGGGGCTTAATGTTAGATTTTGCTTTAGGGTTAGTGTTAGGATTTTGATTACACTTAGGGTTATTTTTAAGTTTTGGTTTAGGGTTAGGGTTTGGGTTAGTGTTAGGATTTGAGTTAGGTTTAGTTTTAGGGTTAGTGTTAGGGTTAGAGTTATGTTTATGGTTAGAGTTAGGGTTAGTGCTAGGTTTTGGGTTAGGGTTAGGTTTTGGGTTAGTTTTACGTTTGGTTTAGGATTAGGGTTAGGTTTAGTTTAGGGTTAGGGTAAGTGTGAGGATTTGGGTTAGGGTTAGGGTTAGAGTTAGGATTTGGGTTAGGTTTAGGCTTAGGTTTAGGGTTAGGATTAGGTTTAGTGTTAGGGTTAGGTTTAGGGTTAGGATTTGATTTAGGGTTAAGGTTAGGGTTAGTTTTAGGTTTTGGTTTAGGGTTAGGGTTAGGTTTAGGGTTAGGGTTAGGGTTAATTTTAGGGTTAGGGTTAGGGTTAGGATTTAGGTTATGGTTAGGGTTAGGGTTAGGATTTGGGTTAGGGTTAGGGTTAGAGTTAGGGTTAGGGTTAGGTTTAGGGTTAGGGTTAGGGTTAGGGTTAGGGTTGGTGCTACGTTCTGGGTTAGATTTAGGTTTAGGGTTAAGGTTAGGGTTAGATTAAGTGTTAGAGTTAGGGTAAGGGTTCGATTTTGGGTTAGGGTTAGGGTAAGGGTTAGGGTTAGTGTTAGTTTTTGGGTTAGGGTTAGGGTGAGGTTTAGGGTTAGGTTTAGAGTTAGAGGTAATGCTTGCTTTTGGGTTAGGGTTAGGTTTATGGTTAAGGTTAGGGTTAGGTTTATGGTTTGGTTTAGGGTTAGTTTTAGGTTTTGGGTTAGGGTTAGGTTTAGTGTTCGGTTTAGTGTTAGTGTTAGGATTTGGGTTAGGATTACGGTTAGGATTTGTGTTAAGGTTATGGTTAGGGTTAGAGTTAAGTTTAGTGTTTTTTTGGGGGTTTGGGTTAGGGTTAGGATTTGGGTTACAGTTAGGGTTTGTCTTAAGTTCTGGGTTAGGGCTAGAGTTAGGGTTAGGCTTAGGATTTGGGTTAGATTTAGGGTTAGGGTTAGGTTTAGTGTTAGGTTAGAGTTAGGGTTTGTGTTAGGTTTTGGGTTAGGATTTGGTTGAGGGTTATGTTTAGGGTTAGAGTTAGGGTTAGTGCTATGTATTGGATTAGGGTTATGTTAGGGTAGGGTTAGGGTTAGGTTAAGGGTTAGGGTTAGGTTTAGAGTTAGAGTTATTTTTAGGTTTTGGGTTAGGGTTAGGGTTAGGTTTTGGTTTAGGTTTAGGTTTAGGGTTATGTTTAGTGTTAGGATTTGGGTTAGGGTTAGTGTTAGAGTTAAGGTTAGGGTTAGGGTTAGAGTTAGGGTTAGTGTTAGGTATTGGTTTAGCGTTAGGGTTAGGGTTAGGATTTGGTGTAGGGTTAGCGTTAGGGTTAGGATTTGTGTTAGGGTTAGGTTTAGGATTTGGTTTAGGGTTAGGATTAGGATTAGGGTTAGGGTTTTGGTTAGGGTTAGACTAAGGGTTAGTGCTAGGTTTTGGGTTAGGGTTAGAGTTAGAGTTAGGGTTAGTGTTAAGGTTAGCGTTATGATTTGTGTTAGGGTTAGGTTTAGGGTTTGTTTAAGGTATTGGGTTAGTGTTAGGGTTAGGGTTAGTTTTAGGGTGAGGAATAGGGTTAGTGTTAGGATTTGGGTTAGGGTTAGGGTTAGGATTTGGGTTAGGTTTAGGGTTAGGGTTAGGTTTAGTGTTAGGGTTAGGTTTAGGGTTAGGATTTAGGTTAGGGTTATTTTTATGGTTAGGATTTGGGTTAGGGTTAGTTTTAGTTTTAGGGTTAGGTTTAGAGTTAATATTAGTGTTAGGTTTTGTGTTAGGGTCATGGTTTGTGTTAGGGTTAGGGTTAGGTTTAGGTTTAGGTATAGGATTTGGGTTAGTGTTAGCATTAGGTTTAGTTTTAGGATTTTGGTTAGGGTTAGGGTTAAGATTTGGTTTAGGGTTAGGTTTAGGTTTAGAGTAAGGTTTAGTGTTAGATTTTGCTTTAGGGTTAGGGTCAGGATTTGGGTTACAGTTAGGGTTAGGTTTAGGGTTAGGGTTAGGATTGGGGTTAGGGTTAGGTTTAGGGCTAGGTTTTGGGTTAGGATTAGTGTTAAGGTTAGAGTTAGGGTACTTTTAGGTTTGGGTTAGAGTTTTACGCTTCTGGTTAGGGTTAGGGATACTGTTAGGGTTAGTTCTAGGTTTTGGATTAGGGTTAGAGTTAGGGTTAGGGTTAGGGTTACGTTAAGTGTTAGGATTTGGGTTAGGGTTAGGGTTAAGGATATGGTTAGGTTAGGGTTAGAGTTAGGGTTAGTGTTAGGAATTGGGGTAGGTTTAGGTTTAGGGTTAGGTTAAGGTTAGGGTTAGGTTTAGGGTTTGGGTTAGATTTCAGGTTAGGGTTAGCTTTAGGGTTAGGTTTTGTGTTAGGGTTACGTTTAGGGTTATGTTTTGAGTTAGGGTAGGGTTAGGGTTTGGGTTAGTGTCAGTGTTAGGTTTTGGGTTAGGGTTAGGATTTGGGTTAGGATTAGGGTTTTGATTTGCGTTAGGGTTAGGGTTAGGGTTAGTGCAAAGTTTTGGATTAAGGTTAGGTTTAGTGTTAGGGTTAGAGTTAGGTAAAGGTTAGGGAAGGTTTAGGGTTAAGATTTGGTTTAGCGTTAGGGTTATGGTTAGGGTGAGGGTTAGGATTTGGGTTAGGGTTAGGGTTAGCATTAGGGTTAGTTTTCGGTTTTGGGTTAGGGTTAGGTTTAGGCATAGATTTAGGGTTAGGTTTAGGGTTAGTGTTTGGATTTGGGTTAGGATTAGGGTTAAGGTTAGGATTTTGGTTAGGGTTAGGTTTAGGGTTATAGTTAGGATTATGTTAGGTTTTGGGTTTTGGTTAGGGTTAGGGGTAGTGTTAGGGTTATGTATAGGGTTAGGGATAGAGTTAGGGTTAGTGTTAGGTTTTGGGTTAGGGTTAGGTTTAGGATTTGGCTTAGGGTTAGGGTTAGAGTTAGGGTTAGTGCTAGGTTTTGGGTTAATGTTAGATTAAGGGTTATGGTTAGGCTTAGGGTTAGGGTTTGTGTTAGGGTTAGGTTTAGGGTTAGGTTTAGGATTTGGGTTAGGTTTAGGGTTAGGGTTAGTTTTAGAATTAGGGTTATTTTTAAGTTTGGGTTAGTGTTAGGGTTAAGGTTAAGGTTAGTGTTAGGATTTGGGTCAGGGTTAGGTTTAGGATTTTGGTTAGGGTTAGGGTTAGGGTTAGAGTTAGCGTTAGTGTTAGGTTTTGGGTTAGGTTTAAGGTTACGGTTAGGGTTACGGTTATGTTGAGGGTTAGGGTTAGGGTTAGTTTTAGCCTTAGTTTTAGAGTTAGTGTTAGTGCTACATTTTGATTTAGGGTTAGTGCTAGGTTTTGAGTTAGGGTTAGGTTTAGAATTAGGGTAAGGGTTCGTGTTAGGGTTAGAGTTAGGGTTAGTGCTAGGTTTTGAGTTAGCGTTATGTTTAGGGTTAGGGTAAGGGTTAGGTTTAGGATTATGTTTAGGTTTAGTGTTAGGGTTAGTGTTAGGATTTGGGTTAGGGTTAGGGTTAGGGTTAGGGTTAGGATTTGAGTTAGGTTTAGGATTTGGGTTAGGGTTAGGGTTAGGGTTATGGCTAGGATTTGGAGATAGAGTTAGGGTTAGTTTTAGGTTTTGGGTTAGGGTTAGGGTAAGGGTTCGGGTTAGGGTTAGAGTTAGGGTTAGTTCTAGGGTTTGAGTTAGGGACAGGTTCATTGTTAGGGTAAGGGTAAGTTTTAGGGTTATTTTTAGTTTTAGTGTTAGGGTTAGTGTTAGGATTTGAGTTTGGGTTAGGGTTAGCGTTAGGATTAGCGTTAGGATTTGAGTTAGATTTAGGATTTGGGTTAGGGTTAGGGTGAGGGTTATGGCTAGGATTTGGTTTAGGTTTAGGGTTAGGGTTAAGTTTGGAGTTAGAGATAGGGTTCCTGTTAGGTTTTGGGTTAGTGTTAGGGTTAGTGTTAGGCTTATGATTAGGTTGAGGGTTAGGGTTAGGGTTACGGTTAGGGTTAGAGTTAGTTTTAGTGCTAGGTTTTTGTTAGGGTTAGCTTTATTTTTAGGGTTAGGGTTAGGTTTAGGGTTAATGTTAGGTTTAGGTTTAGGTTTAGTTTTAGGGTTAGGATTTGTTTTAGGGTTAGGTTTAGCATTAGGATTAGGGTTAGGGTTAGAGTTAGGGTTAGTGTTAGGTTTTGGGTTAGGGTTAGGGTTAGTGTGAGGATTTGTGTTAGGATTAGGGTTAAGGTTAGGGATAGGGTTAGAGTTAGGGTTTGTGCGAGGTTTAGGGTTAGTGTTAGGTTTAGAGTTAGGGTTAGAGTGAGGGTTAGTTTTAGGTGTAGAGTTACAATGAGTGCTAGGTTATGGGTTAGGGTTAGGTTTTGTGTTAGGGTTAGGGTTAGTTTAAGGGTTAGGTTTAGGTTTAGAGTTAGGTTTCGTGTTATGGTTGGGGTTAGGGTTAGATTTTGGGTTAGGTTTAGGATTAGGGTTAGAGTTAGGGTTAGTGTGAGGTTTTGGGTTAGGGTTAGGTTTAGGGTTAGGGTTAGGGTTAGTTTAAGTGTTAGGTTTATGTTTAGGGTTAGGTTTTGGGTTAGGGTTATGGTTAGGATTAGGATTTGTTTTAGGTTTAGGGTTAGGGTTAGAGTTAGGGTTTGTGCGAATTTTTGGGTTATTGTTAGAGTTAATGTTAGTGTTAGGTTTTGGGTTAGGGTTAGTGTGAGTGTTTGGGTTAGGGTTAGAGTTAGGGTTAGCGCTAGGTTTTGTGTTAGGGTTAGGTTTCGTGTTACGGTTAGGTTTAGGTTAAGTATTAGGGTTAGGGTATGGGTTAGAGTAGGGTTAGTGCTAGGTTTTTGGTTAGGGTTAGGTTTAGGGTTAGGGTTAGGTTTAGGGTTAGGTTTAGGGTTAGTGTTAGGGATAGGATTTGGGTTAGGGTTAGGGTTAGGGTTAGAGTTAGGTTTATTTGTAGGTTTGGGGTTAGGATTAGGGTTAGATTTAGGTTTAGGGTTAGGGTTAGGGTTAGTGTTAGGATTTTTGTTATGGTTAGGTTTATAGTTAGGATTTGGTTTAGGGTTTGGGTTAGGTTTAGGGTTAGAGTTAGGGTTACTGTTAGGTTTTGGGTTACAGTTAGGGTTAGGATTTGGGTTACAGTTATGTTAGTGTTAAGTTTTGGGTTAGGGTTAGGGTTAGAGTTAGGTTCAGTGTTAGGTTTTGGGTTAGGGTTAAGGTTAGCTTTAGGTTTAGGATTTGGGTTAGTGTTAGTGTTAGGATTAGGGTTAGCATTAGGATAAGGTTTGGGGTTAGGGTTAGGTTTAGTGTTAGGATTTGGTTCAGAGTTAGGTTTAGGGTTAGGATAGGGTTAAGTTTAGGGTTAGTGTTAGGTTTTGGGTTGGGGTTAGAGTTTGGTTAAGGATTTGGGTTAGGGCTAGGCTTAGGGTTAAGTTTAGGTTAGGGTTAGGTTTAGTTTTAGGATTTCAGTTAGGGTTAGGTTTCGAGTTCGGATTTGGGTTAGGGTTAGTTTTAGGTTTAGGATTAGAGTGAGGGTTAGTGTTAGGTTTTGGGTTACGGTTCGGGTTAGGGTAGGGTTACGGTTAGGTTGAGGGTTAGGGTTAGGTTTAGGGTTATGGATAGGGTTAGGTTTAGGTTAGGTTTAGGGTTAGGTTTAGGTTTAGGTTTAGGGTTAGGGTTAGGTTTAGGGTTTGGATTTGGGTTAGGCTTATGGTTAGGGTTAGGGTTTGAGTTAGGGTTAGTTTTAGATTTTGTGTTAGGGTTTGGTTTAGGGTTAGTGTTAGGTTTAGGGTTAGGGATAGCATTAGTGTTATGTTGTGTTAGGTTTAAGGTTAGGGTTAGTATTTGGGTTTGAGTTAGGGTTAGGGTTAGGATTAGGGTTAAGTTAGAGTTAGGGTTAGTGTTAGATTTTGGTTTAGGGTTAGCGTTAGGGTTACGGTTAGTTTGATGTTTAGGGTTAGGGTTAGGGTTAAAGTTAGGGTTAGTGCTAGGTTTTGGGTTAGGGTTAGAGTTAGGGTTAGGGTTAGGTTTTCAGTTACAATTAGGGTTATTGTTAAGTTTTGGGTTAGGGTTAGTGTTAGGGTTAGGATGTGGGTTAGGGTCAGGGTTAGGTTTAATTTTAGAGTTAGGGTAAGTGTTAAGTGTTGGGTTAGGGTTGGGGTTTGGGTTAGGATTTGGGTTAAGGTTAAGATAATTTTAGGGTTAGGTTTAAAGTTAGGATTAGTGTTAGGTTTTGGGTTAGGGTGAGAGTTATGGTTTGGGTTAGTGCTAGGTTTTGGGTTAGGGTTAGGTTTAGGATTAGGGTTAGGGTTAGGATTGGGGTTAGTATTAGTGTTAGGGTTAGAGTTAGGGTTAGTGTTAGGTATTGCGTTTGGTTTAGGGTTAGGTTTAGGGTTAGGATTTGGGTTAGGGTTAGGGTTAGAGTTAGGGTTAGTGCTAGGTTTTGAGTTAGGTTTAGGTTTAGGGTTATGGTTAGGTTTAGGTTTAGGTTTAGGATTAGGGTTAGGGTTAGGATTTGAGTTAGGGTTAGGGTTAGGTTTAGTGTTAGAATTAGAGTTAGTTTTAGGTTTTGGGTTAGGGTTACGGTTATGGTTAGGGTTAGGATTGGGGTTAGGATTAGGTTTACGTTTAGTTTTAGAGTTAGGATTAGTGTTAGGTTTTATGTTAGGGTTAGGATTAGGGTTAGGGTTAGGTTAAGGGTTTGGGTTAGGGTTAGGGTTAAGGTTAAGGTTAGTTTTAGTGTTAGGGTTAGGGTTAGGGTTAGGGTTAGGTTGAGGGTTAGGGTTAGGGTTAGGGTTAAGGTTAGTTTTAGTGTTAGGGTTAGGGTTAGGGTTGAATTTAGGGTTAGTGTTAGGTTTTGGTTTAGGGTTAGGTTTAGGGTTAGGGTTAGGGTTAGTGTTTGGTTCTGGGTTAGAATTAGGTTTAGGGGTAGGGTTAGTGTTAGGTTTTGTGTTAGGTTTATGGTTAGGGTTAGGATTAATGTTAGTGTTAGGGTTAGGGTTAGGATTAGAGTTAGGTCTAGTGCTAGGTTTTCGGTTAGGGTTAGTTTTAGTGTTAGGGTTAGGGTTAGGTTAAGGTTAGGTTTAGAGTTAGGGTTTGTGTTAGGTTTTGGGTTAGGGTTAGTGTTATTGTTAGGGTTAGGGTTACATTTAGGTTTAGGCTTAGGGTTAGGGTTTTGGTTATGGTTAGTGTTAGGGTTAGGATTTGGGTTCAGGTTAGGTTTAGGTTTAGAGTTAGATTTCGTGTTAGGTTTTGGCTTAGGTTTAGCGTCAGGATTTGGGTTACAGTCATGGTTAGTGTTAAGTTTTGGGTTAGGGTTAGTGTTAGGGTTGGGTTAGGATTTGGCTTGGGGTTAGTGCTAGGTTTTGGGTTAGGGTTAGGTTTCGGGTTAGGATTAGGTTTAGGTTTAGTATTTGGGTTTTGGTTCGGGTTAGGGTTAGGTTTATTGTTAGGGTTAGAGTTAGGGTTAGTGTTACGTTTTGGTTTAGGTTTAGGGTTGGGTTGAGGGTTAGCATTTGGTTAGGGTTGGGGTTAGGGTTAGAGTTAGGGTGATTGCAAGTTTTTGGGTTAAGGGTTAGATTTACCTTTAGGGTTAGGGTTAGGTTTATGGATAGGGTTAGGTTTAAGTTTAGGGCTAGGGTTAGTGTTAAGTTTCGGATTAGGGTTAGGGTTAGGGTTAGGATTTGGGTTGGGTTAGGATTCGGATTAGGGTTAGGGTTAGGGTTTGAGTTAGAGTTAATGTTAAGTTTTGCCTTAGAGTTAGGTTTAGTGTTAGGTTTTGGGTTACGGTTAGGGTTTGGGTTATGATTATGGTTAGGTTGAGGGTTAGGGTTAGGTTTAGGGTTTGGGTTAGGGTTAGGGTTAGAGTTAGGGTTACTGCTAGGTTTTTGGTTAGGGTTACATTTAGGGTTAGGCTTAGGGTTAGGTTTAGTTTAGGGTTAGGTTTAGGTCAGGTTTAGGTTTAGGGTTAAGTTTAGTGTTAGGATGTGGTTTAGGGTAAGGGTTAGGGTTAGCGTTAGAATTTGAGTTAGGGTTACGTTTATCGTTAGGGTTAGAGTTAGGGTTAGTGCTAGGTTTTGAGTTAGGGTTAAGTTTAGAGTTAGGGTTAGGTTTAGGTTTAGGGTTAGTTTTAGGATTAGGGTTAGGGTTAGGGTTAGGTTTATGGTTAGGTCTAGTTTAGGGTTAGGTTCAGGTTTAGGGTTAGGGTTAAGTTTAGGGTTAGGATTTGGGTAAGGGTTAGAGTTAGTGTTAGGTTTAGGGTTAGGGTTAGAGTTAGGGTTAGTGTTAGGTTTAGTGTTAGGATTTGTTTTAGGGTTAAGGTTAGGGTTAGGATTTGGTTTAGAGTTAGGCTTAGGGTTTGAGTTAGAGTTAGTGCTTGGTTTTATGTTAGGGTTAGATTAGGTTTAGGGTTAGGGTTAGGGATAGAGTTAGGGTTAGTTTTAAGTTTTGGTTTAGGGTTAGGGTTAAGTTTAGGGTTAGGGTTAGGTTTTGGGTTAGGGTTAGGGTTAGTGTTAGGATTTGGGTTAGGGTTAATATTAGGGTTAGGGTTAGTGTTAGTGGAATTTTTTGGTTTAGGGTTAGGGTTATGGTTAGGATGAGGGTTAGGGTTAGGGTTAGGGTTAGAGTTATGTTTAGTGCTAGGTTTTTGTTAGGCTTAGGTTTAGGGTTAGGGTTAGGGTAAGGGTTAGGGTTAGGGTTAGGGTTAGGTTTTGGCTTAGTGGTAGGTTTAGGGTTAGGATTTGGTTTAGGGTTAGGGTTAGTTTTAGGGTTAAAGTTAGGGTTAGTGTTAGGTTGTGGATTAGGTTTAGGGTTTGGGTTAGGATTTGGTAAAGGGTTAGGTTTAGGGTTAGGTTTAAGGTTAGTGTTAGGTTTAGGGTTAGGGTTAGGTTTTGGTTTAGGTTTAGTGTTAGGGTTAGGGTTAGTGTTAGGTTTTGGGTTAGGGTTAGGGTTATGTTTAGGATTTGGTTTAGGGTTAGGGTTAGGATTAGGGTTAGAGTTAGGGTTAGTTTTAGGTTTTGAGTTAGGGTTAGTGTTAGATTTAGGGTAAGGGTTAGGTTTAGGGTTAGTATTTGAGTTAGGGTTAGGTTTAAGGTTAGGGTTAGGGTGAGGGTTAGAGTTAGGGTTAGTTTTAGGTTTTGAGTTAGGGTTAGGGTTAGGGTTATGGTTAGGGTTAGGGTTAGGTTTAGGCTTAGGGTTAGGTTTAGATTTACGGTAGGTGCTAGGTTTTTGGTTATGTTTAGGTTTAGGGTTAGGGTTAGGATTAGGGTAGGGTTAGGGTTAGATTTAGGATTTGGGTTAGGGTTAGGGTTAGATTTAGGGTTAGTCTAGTTTTTGCGTTAGGGTTAGGTTTAGAGTTAGGATTAGGGTTAGGGTTTGGGTTAGGTTTAGGGTTCGTGTTAGGGTTACGGTTAGGATTTGTGTTAGGATTAGTGTTAGGGTTAGATTTAGGGTTAGTGCTAGGTTTTGAGTTAGCGTTAGGTTTAGGGCTAGGGTCAGGGTTAGGGTTAGGATTAGGTTTAGATTTCGTTGTAGGGTTAGGGTTAGGATTTGCGTTAGGTTTAGTGTTAGGGTTTTGGTTAGGGTTAAGTTTAGGTTTAGGGTTAGGCTTAGGGTTAGGGTTAGGGTTATGATTTGTGTCAGGATTAGTGTTTGGGTTAGGGTTAGGGTTAGATTTAGTGTTTGTATTTGTGTTAGGGTTAGGGTTAGGCTTATGGTTAGAGTTAGGGTTAGTGTAAGATTTTGCGTTAGGGTTAGGTTTATGGTTACGATTAACTTGAGGGTTAGGTTTAGGGTAGGGTTAGCGTTAGGTTTACAGTTAGGGTTAGGTTTAGTGTTAGGATTTCGTTTAGGGTTAGGCAAGGCTTAGGGTTAGGGTTAGAGTTAGGGTTAGTGTTAGGTTTTAGGTTAGGGTTAGGGTTAGTGTTAGGGATAGTGTTAGGTTAGGGTTAGGGTTAGGTTGAGGGTTAAGGTGAGGGTTAGGATTAGGTTTAGAGTTAGGTAAGTGCTAGGTTTTTGGTTAGGGTTAGGTTTAGGGTTAGGGTTAGGGTTAGGGTTAGGTTAAGGTTTAGGTTTAGGCTTACAGTTAGCATTATGGTTAGGTTTTGAGTTATGGTTAGGGTAAGGAATTGGGTTAGGGTTAGGTTTAGGGTTAGATTTAGGGTTAGGTTAGAGTTAGGGTTATTGTTAGGTTTTGAGTTATGGTTAGGGTTAGGGTTAGGATTTGGGTTAGGGTTAGGTTTAGGTTTAGAGTGAGTGCTAGTGCTAGGTTTTGGGTTAGGGTTTGATTTAGGGTTAGGATTAGGGATAGGTTTAGGGTTAGGATTAGGGTTAGTGTTAGGGTTAGGGTTTGGATTTGGGTTAGGGTTAGGGCTAGGGTTAGGGTTAGAGTTAGGGTTAGTGTTAGTTTTTGGGTTAGGGTTAGTTTTCGGGTTAGGTTTAGGTTTAGGTGTAGTGTTAAGTTTAGGGTTAGGATTATGGTTAGTTAGCGTTAGGGTTAGACTTAGGGTTAGTGCTAGGTTTTGGGTTAGGTTTAGATAAGGGCGAGGGTTAGGTTAGGGTTAGGGTTAGGGTGAGATTTAGGGTTAGTGTTAGGTTTTGGGTTAAGTTCAGGGTGAGTGTTAGGGTTAGGGTTATAGTTAGGGTTAGTGCTAGATTTTTTTTTAGTGTTAGGTTCAGGGTTATGGTTAGGGTTAGTTTAAGGTTTAGGGTTACACTTTGGGTTAGGATTAGGGGTAGTGTTGGGGTTAGGGGTAGGTTAGGTTTTCAGTTAGTTTTAAGGTTAGGATTTGGGTTATTGTTACGGTTAGGGTTAGGTTTATGGTTAGGGTTAGAGTTAGGATTAGTGATAGGTTTTGGGTTAGATTTAGGGTTAGGGTTAGGGTTAGGATTTGGGTTAGGTTTAGGTTTGGGTTAGAATTAGGGTTAATGTTAAGTTTTGGCCTAGGGTTAGGTTTAGGGTTATTGTTAGGTATAAGGTTAGGTTTAGGGTTAGGGTTACATTTAGGGTTAGGATTTGGGTTAGGGTTAGGGTTAGGATTTGGGTTAGGGTTAGGTTTAGTTTTAGAGTTAGGGTTTGTGTTAGGTTTTGGTTTAGGGTTAGGGTTAGGATTTGGGTTACAGTTAGGTTTAGTGTTAAGTTTTGGGTTATGGTTATGGTTAGGATGAGAGTTAGGGTTTGGTTAGGTTTTGTGTTAGGTTTAGGGTTAGGGTAAGGGTTGCGGTTAGGTTGTTGGTTAGGGTTAGAGTTAGGTATAGTGCTAGGTTTTGGGTTAGGGTTAGGTTTAGGGTTAGGGTTAAGTTAGGGTTAGGGTTTGGGTTTGGTTTAGGGTAAGGATTAGGTTTAGTGTTAGGATTTGTGTTATCATTAGGTTTAGGGTTAGGGTTAGGGTTTGAGTTAGATTTAGTGTCAGGTTTTGGGTTATGGTTAGGGTTATGCTTAAGATTTGGGTTAGGTTTAGGGTTAGGGTTATAGTTAGGGTTAGTGATATGTTTTGGGTTAGGGTTAGGTTTAGGGTTAGGGTTAGGGTTAGGTTTAGTGTTAGGGTTAGGATTTAGGTTAGGTTTAGGGTTAGTGTTAGGGTTAGGTTTATGGTTTGGGTTAGGGTTAGGTTTCGGGTTAGTGTTAGGTTTTGGGTTAGTATTTGAGTTAGGGTTAGGGTTAGGGTTATGATTAGGGTTAGGGTTAGAATCAGGTTTAGTGTTAGGTTTTGGGTTAGGGTTAGGGTTAGAGTTAGGGTTAGTGGTACCTTTTGGGTTAGGTTTAGGGTTAGGGCTAGGGTTAGGTTTATTGTTAGGGTTAGGGTTAGGGTTAAGTTGAGGTTTAGGGTTAGTGTTAAGTTTAGGGTTAGGATTTGGGTTAGGGTTAGGGTTAGGTTTAGAGTTAGGGTTTGTGTTAGGTTTTGGGTTAGGGTTAGGTTTAGGGTTAGGGTAAGGGTTAGATTTAGGGATTTGTTTAGGGTTAGGGTTAGGGTTAGGATTTGGGTTAGGGTTAGGGTTAGGCTTAGGATTAGGCTTAGGTTTAGTGCTAGGTTTTGGTTAGGGTTAGGATTCGGGTTAGGGTTATGTTTAGAGTTAGGATTTGGTTAGGGTTCGGGTTAGGCTTAGGTTAAGGATTAGGGTTAGAGTTAGGGTTAGGGTTAGCATTAGGTTAATGGTTAGGGTTAGGATTAGGTTAGGGTTAGGGTTAGTGTTTGGGTTAAGGTTAGGGTTAGGATTTGGGTTAGATTTTGGGTTAGGGTTAGGGTAAGGATTTGGGTTAGGGTTAGGGTTAGGGTTAGGTTTAGGGTTAGGTTTAGGGTTAGGATTAGGGTTAGTGTTAGGGTTTGAGTTAGGGTTTGGTGTAGGGATAGCGTTAGGGTTAGGGTTAGGGTTAGTGTTCTTGTTAGGTTTAGGGTTAGAGTTAGGTTTAGTTTTAGGTTTTTGGTTAAGGTTAGTGTTAGTGTTAGGGTTAGTTTTAGGGTTAGGTTTAGGGTTAGTGTTAGGATTTGGGTTAGGGTTAGGGTATGGGTTAGGGTTAGGGTTAGGGTTAGCGTTAGGGTTAGGGTTAGAGTTTGAGTTATTGTTAGGTTTTGTGTTAGGGTTAGGTTTAGTGTTAGGGTTACGGTTAGGTTGAGGGTTAGCGTTAGGGTTAGGTTTATGGTTAGGTTTAGGATTAGAGTTAGGGTTAGTGCTATGTTTTGGGTTAGGGTTAGGTTTAGGTTAGGGTTAGGGTTAGGATTAGGGTTAGTTTTTTGGGTTAAGGTTAGTGTTAAGATTTGGGGTAGAGTTAGGTTTAGGGTTAGGATTTGGGTTAGGGTTACGTTTAGGGTTAGGGTTAGAGTTAGGGTTAGTGTTAGGTTTTGTGTTAGGATTAGATTTACGGTTAGGGTTACGGTTAGGTTGAGGATTAGGGATAGGGTTAGGGTTAGAGTTAGGTTTCGAGTTAGGGTTAGTGCTAGGTTTTGGTTTAGGATTAGGTTTAGGGTTAGGGTTAGGTTTAGGTTTAGGATTAGTGCTAGGTTTTGATTAGGATTAGGTTTAGCAGGAATCTAAAAAACTTAAATAAGGGACCAGGATAAATAATTACTATACGAAAGTAAAAATCCAAATCACCAAACAACTATGAACCAGAGACACTCTATATGGCGTGAGGGGTGGGGGCGGGGAGGGGATGGATTGGGGTCAAAATAAGGGGGTTGCAATTGCATGGGGAATATAAAATAAAATTTATTGTAAATAAAAAGTGTCCACATTGAGAACTGTATGTATTTCTCTCAGTTTCCAGGGCGGAATCACACTGGTGTTGTTCTTTTCACTACACTTGTAAGTCTGCTTGTCTGTGCAGTTTCTTTGTGATTCAGCATTATCGTCATTTGTGAACTGTGTGTATTTCACTCAATTTCCAAGGCAGAATAACATAGCAGTTTCTCTTGTCACTTACTCTGAGCTACTGAGTGTTAGTGGAGTTTCATTGAGATTCATCTTTATTGGCAGTAGTGCTGTTTTGTAGGCAGTTAGAGCACCTACGTTTGCCTTATATCCAGTGAATTTTCCGAGTCCCAACTGGGGACTATTTTACACATTTTCCAAGGCGGAATCACATTTTAGTAGCACTGGTCACTAAACTCTGAACTGTGAGTATTAGTGAGTTCCGTTGATTCTGCTTACCGGCTCTAGAGCCATTTTGCAGGCAGTTGCAGCACTTGGGATTGTCCTCATATCCAATGACTTTAAAGAGTCCTCTTTGGGAACTGTGTGAATTTCACTCACTTTCCAGGGCAGAATCACACAGGTGTTGCTCTTTTCACTACACTTTGAACTCTGCCTGGATTTGCAGTTTCCTTTGTGATTCAGCATTATTGCCATTAATGCTGTTTCACAGACAGTTACAGCACCTGAATTTTTCATCATACCCAGTAACTTTTAGAGTCAGCTGTGTGAACTGTGTGTATTTCATTCAGTTTCCAAGGCAGAATAACATAGAAGGTGCTATTTTCACTTACTTTGAACTCAGTGTTAGTGCAGTTTCCATTGAGATTTAGTTTTACTGGCAGTAGTGCTGTTTTGTATGCAGTTAAAGCTCTATGATTTTCCTTATATCCAGTGAGTATTCAGAGATCAATTGGGAACTATGTCTATTTTACTCAGTTTTGGAAGCAGAATCACATTTTAGTAGCACTAGTTTCTGAACTTTAACTGTGATTGTTACTCCAGTTTCCGTGGAGAGTCATCCTTACAGACAGTAGTGCTGTTTTGCAGGCAGTTACAACACTTGGGATTTCCCTCATATCCAGTGACTTTCCAGAGTCTGAAATAGGAACTGTGTGTATTTCACTCAGTTCCCAGGGGGGAATCACAGAGGTGTTGCTCTTTTCGCTACACTTTCAACTCTGCTTGTCTCTGCAGTTTCCATTTTGATTCAGCATTTCCGTCATTAATGCTGTTGTCAGGCAGTAAAAGCACCTTAGTTTTTCATCACATCCAGTAACTTTTTAAGCCCGATTTGTGAACTGTGTGTATTTCACTCAGTTTCCAAGGCAAAATAACATAAAAGGTGCTATTGTCACTTACTTTGAACTCTGAGTGTTTTAAAGTTTCCATTGAAATTCAGCTTTACTGGCTGTAGTGCCATTGTGTAGGCAGTTAGAGCTCCTATGATTTTCATTATATTCAGTGAATTTTCAAGTACCCATTGGGAATTATGTCTATTTTACTCAGTTTTCCAGGCAGAATAACATTTTAGTAGCACTAGTTTCTAAACTTTGAGCTGTGATTGTGCAGTTTCTGTGGAGAGTCAGCCTTACTGGCTGTAAAGACAGTTTGCAGGCAGATACAGCACTTGGGATTTTCCTCATATCCAGTTACTTTCAAGAGTCCACTTTCAACTGTGTGTATTTCATTCAGTTTCCAGGGCTGAATCACACAGACATTGCTATTCTCACTACACTAACAACTCTGATCGTCTGTGCAGTTTCCATTATGATTCAGCATTTCCACCATTATTGTTGTTTTGCAGACAGTTACAGCACCTGAGTGCTGCATAGTCTTTTATTTATTTTTTTAATAATAAATTTTATTTTTATATTCCCCATACAATTGCAACCCACCCATTCTGACCCCAATCCCTCCCCTCCAGCCCCCCACCGCCCAAAAAGTGTCTCTGGTTCATAGTTTTTTGTTGATTTTGATTTTCACTTTCTTATAGTTATTCATTTTCCTGGTCCCTTATTTAAGCTTTCTAGATTCCTGCTATGAGTGAGACCATCCGGTATTTTTCTTTTTCTTTCTGGCTTATTTCACTGAGCATGATCCCTTCCAGTGCCATCCATGTTGCTGCAAATTGCATGTGTTTATCTTTTTTGAATGCTGAGTAATATTCCATGGTGTCTATGTACCACATCTTCTTGATCCAGTCATCTATTTTTGGGCATTTAGGCTGTTTCCAAAGCTTAGCTATTGTAAATAGTGCTGCTATAAACAGAGGGGTGCAGATGTTCTTTGGAATTGATGTTTCTGTGTCCTTTGGGTAAATACCTAGGAGTGGAATGGCTGGATCATATGGAAGCTCTATGTTTAGTAGATCCAGAAATCTCCACACAGCTCTCCATAGTGGTTGGACCAGTTTGCACTCCCACCAACAGAGCAGGAGAGTTCCTTTTTCTCCACATCCTCGCCAACATTTGTTGTTGCTAGTTTTTTTTTTTTAATATGTGCCATTCTCACTGGTGTAAGATGGTATCTCATGGTAGTTTTGATTTGCATTTCCCTGATTACAAGTGATGTTGAACATTTTATCATATGCCTATTGGCCATTTGCATTTCCTCTTCAGAGAAGTTTCTTTTTTGCTCTACTGCCCATTTTTTGACTGGATTATTTTCTTTCTTTTTGTTGAGTCTCATCAGCTCTTTGCAGATTTTTGTGATCAGTCCTTTATCATTAGTGTTGTGTGCAAAAATGTTCTCCCAGTTGGTGAGGTTTCTCTTTGTTTTGGTTATTGTCTCTTTTGCTGTGCAGAAGCTCTTTAATTTGATGTAGTCCCAGCTGTTTATCTTTGCCTTCACTATCGCTGCTTTGGGTGATGTGTCTGTAAAGATGTCTTTGATGTACAAATCACGTAGTGTTTCGCCTATATTTCCTTCTATGTATTTTATGGTTTCAGGTCTTATGTCTAGTTCTTTAATCCATTTTGAGTTGATTTTTGTGTATGGTGTGAGGTAGTGGTCAAGCTTCATTTTTTTGCATGTAGCGACCCAGTTTTCCCAGCACCATTCATTGAACAAACTTTCTTTGCTCCAATGCATAGTCTTTGCTCCTTTGTCAAATATTAGTTGACCATAAATCTGCAGCACCTGAGTTTTTAATCATTTGCAATAACTTTTCGAGTCCACTTTGTGAACTGTGTGTATTTCACTCTGTTTCCAATGCAGAATAACATAAAAGGTACAATCATCACTTACTTTGAACTCTGAGTGTCAGTGCAGTTTCCATTGAGATTCAGCTTTACTGGCACTCAGTTTCCAGGACATAATCACTCGGTGTTGCTCGGCTCACTCCACTTTGAACTCTGCTAGTTAGTGCAGTTTCCATGGTGATTCAGCATTACCGCCATGAGTGCTGTTTTGCAGGCAGTTAGAGCACCTGAGAGTTTCGTCATCTCAAGTCACTTTTAAAGTATGCTTTGTGAACTGTGTGTATTTCACTCAATTTCCAGTGCAGAAGAACAGAGGAGTTGCTCTTTTCACTCCACTTTGAACTCTGTGTTTTACTGCAGTTTCCATTGAGATTCAGCATCACTGGCAGTAGTGCCTATCTGTAGGGACTTTGAGCGCCTAAGTTTACTCTTACCTCCAGTGATTTTTCAGAGTCCCAATTGGGAACTATGAGTATTTTACTCAGATTGCAAGGCGGAATCACATTTTGTAACACTTGTCACTAAATTTTGAACTGTAAATCTGAGTGCAGTTTCCATGTTGCGTCACCATTATCAGATATAATAAAATCATAGGAGCTCTAAGTGCCTACACAACAGCACTACTTTCAGTAAAGCTGAATCTCAATGTAAACTTCACAAACACCCAGAGTTCAAAGTCAGTGACAATAGTACCTTATATATTATTCTGCCTGGGAAACTGACTCTAAATGTTACTGGATATGATGAAAACTCAGGTGCTCTTACTGCCTGGGAAACAACATTTATTGCAGATACACTGAATCACAACGGAAACTGCACAGACAAGCAGAGTTCAAAGTGCAGTGAAAAGAGCAACACCTGTGTGATTCCTCCCTGGAAATTTAATAAAATACACAGAGTTCCCAAAGAGGACTCTTGAGTGTCACTTGATATGAGGAAAATCCCAATTGCTGTAAATGCATGCAAAACAGCACTACTGTCGGTAAGGCTGAGTCTCTATGGAAAATTCATAGGAGCTCTAAGTGCCTACACAACAGCAAAAACTGAATCTCAATGGAAACTTCACAAACACTCAGAGTTCAAAGTCAGTGACAATAGCACCTTACATGTTATTCTGCCTTGAAAACGGAGTGAAATACACACAGTTCACAAAGCAGACTTTAAAAGTTACTGCATATGACGAAAAGCTCAGGAGCTGCAACTGCCTGCAAAACAGCATAAATCACAGAAATGATGAATCACTAAGGAACCTGCACAGACAAGCAGAGTTCAAAGTGTAGCGAAAAGAGCAACACCTGTATGATTCAGCCCTGTCTCTGAAATTGTGTATTCCAGTGGTTCCATTCCATTAGCAGCACCTGTCACTGCACATACATTGTAATTGTTTTTTTTTTGTTTGGTAATTTGCTTTCAATCTTTAGAAAACTGTATTGTTGGGTTCCTGCACATGGTATCATATACTTAGGTTTGCTGCATGACTATGGTGACTTCATACATCTGCAAACAGGCATTTATCTGGATGTCACGTGGATGGCAGGTGGATGGCAAGTGGACGGCACGTGGATGGCATGTGGTTGTCAGGGGGACAACGGCAAATGGAAGGCAAGTGGATGGCAGGTGGACGGCAGGTGCACGGCAGGTGGCCATAATGCTGAATCACAAAAGAATCTGCACAAACAAGCCGAGTTCAAAGTGGAGTGAAAAGAGCAACTCCTATGTTCTTCTGCACTGGAAACTGAGTGAAATACACAGAACTCACACAGTGGACTTTAAAAGTGACTGGGGATGTCGATCTAATTTTCTGCAAAACAGCAATAATGGCAGTAATGTTGACTCAACATGGAAACTGTACTAACTAGCAGAGTTCAAAGTGGAGTGAAAAGAGCAACACCTAGTGATTCCACCCTTGGAACCTGAGTGAAATAAACACAGTTCCCGTGGGACTCCTGAAGGTCACTGGATGTGAGGGAAATCACAAGTCCTGTAACTGCCTGTTAAGGACACTTTGGCCGGTAATAGTGACTCAACATGGAAATGACTTCAGACTCACAGTTCAAAGTCCGGTTGCAAGTGCTACAAAATGTGATTCCGCCTTGCAATCTGAGTAAAACACTCAGAGTTCCCAACTGGGACTCTGAAAAGTCACTGGAGATAAGAAAAAACTTAGGCGCTCAAAGTCCCTGCAGAACGGCACTACTGCCAGTGATGCTGAATCTCAGTGGAAATCAGTAACACCGAGTTCAAAGTGGAGTTAAAAGAGGAACTCTTATGTTCTTCTGCACTGGAAATTGAGTGAAATACACACAGTTCACAAAGCATACTTTAAAAGTGGCTTGAGAAGACGAATCTCTCAGGAGCTCTAACTGCCTGCAAAACAGCACTCATGGCGGTAATGCTGAATCACCATGGAAACTGCACTAACTAGCAGAGTTCAAAGTGGAGTGAGCCGAGCAACACCTAGTGATTCTGCCCTGGAAACTGAGTGAAATAAACACTGTTCCTAATGAGGACTCTTGAAAGTCACTGGATCTGAGTGAAATCCCAAGTGTTGTAACTGCCTGCAAAACGCCACTATGGACGATAATGGTGACTCAACATAAAACTGCACTCAGACTCACAGTTCAAAGTTCAGTTGCTAGTGCTACAAATGTGATTCCCCCTAGCAATCTGAGTAACACACTCAGAGTTTCCAACTGGGACTCCAAAAATTCACTGGAGATAAGAAAAAATTAAGGCGCTCTAACTCCCTACAGAACAGCACCACTGCCAGTGATGCTGAAACTCAGTGGAAACTGCAGAAACACACAGAGTTCAAAGTGGAGAAAAAGAGCAACTCCTAGGGATTCCATCCTGGAAACTTAGTGAAATAAACAAAGTTCACAAAATGGACTTTATTTTTTATTTTTTATAATAAATTTTAATTTATATTCCCCATACAATTGCAACCCCTTTATTTTGACCCAACCCCTCCCCTCCCTGCCCCCCACACCCCATAGGGTGTCTCTGGTTCATAGTTGTTTGTTGATTTTGATTTTCACTTTCTTATAGTTATTCATTTTCCTGGTCCCTTATTTAAGTTTTCTAGATTCCTGCTATGAGTGAGACCATCCGGTATTTTTCTTTTTCTTTCTGGCTTATTTCGCTGAGCATGATCCCTTCCAGCGCCATCCATGTTGCTGCAAATTGCATGTGTTTATCTTTTTTGAATGCTGAGTAGTATTCCATGGTGCATATGTACCACATCTTCTTGATCCAGTCATCTATTTTTTGGCAATTGGGATGTTTCCAAAGCTTAGCTATTGTAAATAGTGCTGCTATAAACATAGGGGTGCTGGTGCTCTTTGGAATTGATGTTTCTGTGTCCTTTGGGTAAATACCTAGGAGTGGAATGGCTGGATCATGTGGAAGCTCTATGTTTAGTAGGTCCAGAAATCTCCACACAGCTCTCCATAGTGTTTGGACCAGTTTGCACTCCCACCAACAGTGCAGGAGAGTTCCTTTTTCTCCACATCCTCGCCAACATTTGTTGTTGCTAGTTTTTTTAATATGTGCCATTCTCACTGGTGTAAGATGGTATCTCATGGTAGTTTTGATTTTCATTTCCCTGATTACAAGTGATGTTGAACATTTTTTCATATGCCTGTTGGCCATTTGCATTTCCTCTTCAGAGAAGTTTCTTTTTGGCTCTACTGCCCATTTTTTGACTGGATTATTTTCTTTCTTTTTGTTGAGTCTCATCAGCTCTTTGTAGATTTTTGTGATCAGTCCTTTATCATTAGTGTTGTGTTTAAAAAATGCTCTCCCAGTCGTTGGGGTTTCTCTTTGTTTTTGTTATTGTCTCTTTTGCTGTGCAGAAGCTCTTTAATTTGATGTATTCCAGCTGTTGATCTTTGCCTTCACTATCACTGCTTTGGGTGATGTGTCTGTAAAGATGTCTTTGATGTGCATATCATGTAGAGTTTCGCCTATATTTCCTTCTATGTATTTTATGATTTCAGGTCTTATGTCTAGTTCTATAATCCATTTTGGGTGGGTTTTTGTGTATGGTGTGAGGTAGTAGTCTAGCTTCATTCTTTTGCATGTAGCGACCCAGTTTGTTCCCAGCATTGAACAAACTCTATTTGCTCCAATGCATATTCTTTGCTCCTTTGTCAAAGATTAGTTGACCATAAATCTGTGGGTTTATTTATGGATTTTCTATTCGATTCCTTTGGTCTGTGTGTCTGTTCTTGTTCCAATATTATGCCGTTTTGATGATTATGGCTTTGTAGTAGAGTTTGAAGTCTGGGAGTGTGAGACCTCCATTCCCTTCTTTTTTTTTTTTCAGGAGAGCTTTGGCTATTCGGGGTTTTTGGTGATTCCATATGAATTTCATCAATAATTGTTCTATTTCTTTGAAGAATGACATTGAAATTTGTATTGGAATAGCATTGAATCTGTATATTGCTTTTGGTAGGATGGCTATTTTAATAATGTTTATTCTTCCAATCCATGAGCAGGGGATGTCTTTCCATTTCTTTGTGTCTTCTTCTATTTCTTTTAACAGTGTTTTATAGTTTTCCTTGTATAGGTCCTTTACCTATTTTGTTACATTTATTCCCAAGTATTTGATTTTTTGTTTTGATAATAAAAGGGGTGTCTTTTTTTATTTCTTTTTCTTCAGATTTATTGTTTGTGTATAGGAAGGCTACTGACTTTTGCATGTTGATTTTGTATCCTGCCACTTTACTGAACTGATTGATGAGTTGAAGTAGTTTTTCTGTGGAGTTTTTGGGGTTCTCTATGTATATTATCATATCATCTGCAAATAGTGATAGTTTGACTTTTTCTTTTCCTATTTGGATTCCTTTTATGTCTTTCTCTTGTTTTATTGCTCTGGCTAGGACTTCCTGTATTATATTGAAAAGCAGTGGTGAGAGTCGACATCCTTGTCTTGTCCCAGATTTTAATGGAAATGCTTTCAGCTTTTCACCATTGAGAATGATACTGGCTGTTGGCTTGTCATATATGACCTTTATGATGTTGAGGTATGTTCCTTGTATCCCAAGAATTTCAAGGGCTTTTATCATGAATGGGTGTTGTACTTTGTCGAAAGCTTTCTCAGCATCTATTGATATTATCATATTGTTTTTATATTTTTTTGTTGATGTGTTGGATAATGTTGATTGATTTTTGATGTGGAACCATCCTTGTGTCCCTGGAATGAATCCTACTTGGTTGTGGTGAATTATCTTATGGATACATTGTTGGATTCTGACAGCTAAAATTTTATTGAGAATTTTTGCTTCAGTATTCATTAGCGAGATTGACCTGTAGTTTTCTTTTTTGTGTTGTCCTTGTTCTGTTTTGGTATTAGTGTAATGTTGGCTTCATAGAACGTGTTTGGCATTATCCCTTCCTTCTCAGTTTTTTGGAAGTTTGTGGAGGATAGGCACCAATTCGTTTCCGAATGTTAGGTAGAATTCATTTAGTTAAATCCATCAGGTCCTGGACTTACATTTTTGGGGAGGTTTTTGATTGCCATTTCAATTTCACTGCTTGTAATTGGTCTGTTTAGGTGTTCTATTTCTTCTTTATCTAGATTTGGGTGATTGTAGAGTTGTAGGAATTTGTCCATCTGCTCTAGATTGTTGAACTTCTTTCCATATAACTGTTCATAGTAGTTACTGATTATTCTTTTGATTTCTGCTGTGTCCGTTCCTCTTTCATTTGTGATCCTGTTTATTTGTGCTTTCTCCCTTTTTTCCTTTGTGAGCCTGGCTAGGGGTTTGTCTATTTTATTTATTTTTTCGAAGAACAGCTCTTGGTTTCATTGATCTTTTGGATAGTTTTTTAGTTTTGATTTCATTTATTTCTGCCTTGGTTTTTATTATTTCTTTTCTTCTACTGGTTTTGAGGTTTTTTTGTTGTTCTTTTTCCAGGTCTTTGAGCTTCTAGATTAGGTTGTTCCTTTGAGTTCTTTCTTGTTTCTTGATGTGAGCCTCTATTGCTATATATATTTCCTCTTATTACTGATTTTGCTGCATTCCATATATTTAGGAAATTGGTGTCCTCCTTGTCATTCAATTCAAAGAATATTTTAAATTTCTTCTTTGATTTCCTCGTTAGTCCAGTGGTCTTCCAGTAGTGTGGGTTTCAATCTCCATGGGGTAGGAGAGTTCCTTGCCTTCTTTTTATGTTTTTTTTCTAGTTTGATGCCTCATGGTCAGAAAAGATGGTTGGTATTATTTCAATCTTAGTGTATCTGCTATTGTTTGTCTTGTGTCCCAGTATGTGATCGATCCTGGAGAAAGATCCATGTGCTCTTGAGAAAAATGTGTACTCAGTTTTTTTTTGGGGGGGGGATTTAGTGTTCTATAGATGTCTGTTAAGCCCAAGCTCTCTAGATCTTTATTTAGAGCTTTAGTGTCTTTACTTATTTTTTGTCTCGTTGATCTATCCATTGTTGATAGTGGTGTGTTGAAGAGTCCCACTACATATGTGTACAAAACGAACTTTAAAAGTTATTGGAGAGGACAAAAATCTCAGGTGCTCTAACTGCCTGCAAAACAGCACTAATGGCGATAATGCTGAATCACCATGGACACTTTACTATCTAGCAGAGTTCAAAGTGGAGTGAAAAGAGCAACACCTAGTGATTCTGCCCTGGAAACTGAGTGAAATAAACACAGTTCCCAGTGGGTACTTTTGAATGTCACTGGATGTGAGGAAAATCCCAAGTGCTGTAACTGCCTGCAAAATGCCACTATGGCCAGTAAAGGTGAGTCAACATGGAAACTGCACTCAGACTCACAGTTCAATATTCAGTTGCAAGTGCTACAAAATGTGATTCGGCCCTGCAATCTGAGTAAAATACTCATAGTTCCCAACGGGACTCTGAAAATTCACTGGAGATAAGAAAAAACGTAGCCGCTCTAACTCCCTACAGAATGGCACTACTGCCAGTGATGCTGAATCTCAATGGAAACTGCAGTAACACACAGAGTTCAAAGTGGAGTGAAAAGAGAAACACCTGTGTTCTTCTGCACTGGAAACTGAGTGAAATACAGAGTTCACACAGCAGAATTTAAAAGTGACTGGGGATGTCGAAATCTCAGGTGCTCTAATTGTCAGCAAAACAGCACTCATGGCGGTAATGCTGAATCACCATGGTAACTTCGCTATTTAGCAGAGTTCAAAGTGGAGTGATAAGAGCAACTCCTAGTGATTCCGCCCTGGAAACTTAGTGAAATAAACACAGTTCCCAATGCGGACTCTTAAAAAATCACTGCATATGTGGGAAATCCCAAGTGCTGTAACTGCCTGCAAAGTAGTACTATTGCTGGTAATGGTGACTCTCCATGGAAATGGCACTCAGACACACAGTTCGAAGTTGAGTGGTCAGTGCTACAACATGTGATTCCGCCATGCAATATGAGTAAAATACTAATAGTTACCAATTGGGACTCTGAAAATTCACTGGAGATTAAAAAAAAAAAAAAACAGGCGCTCTAACTCCCTGCAGAACAGCACTACTGCCAGTGATGCTGAATCTCAATGGAAACTGCAGTAACACAGAGTTCAAAGTGTACTGAAAAGAGCAACTCCTATGTTCTTCTGCACTGGAAATTGAGTGAAATACACACAGTTCACAAAGCGGACTTTAAAAGGTACTGGGGATGACGAAAATCTCAAGTGCTCTAACTGCCTGCAAAACAGCACTAATGGTGATAATGCTGAATCACTATGGACATTGCACTAACTAGCAGAGTTCAAAGTGGATTGAAAAGAGCAACACCTAGTGATTCCACCCTGGAAACTGAGTGAAATAAACACACTTCCCAATGCAGACTCTTGAAAGTCACAGCATATGAGGGAAATCCCAAGTGCTATATAACTGCCTGCTAAGGGCACTATGGCCGGTAATGGTGACTCTCCATGGAAACAGCACTCAGACTCACAGTTCAGAGTTGAATGGCAAGTGCTCAAAATGTGATTCCGCTCTCCAATCTAAGTAAAATTCTCATAGTTCCCAATTGGGACTCTGAAAAGTCACTGGAGATAGGAAAAAAAACGTAGGCGCTCTAACTCCCTAAGATCTGCACTACTGCCAGTGATGCTGAAACTCAAAGGAAACTGCAGTAACAGAGTACAAAGTGGAGTGAAAAGAGCAACTCCTATGTTCTTCTGCACTGGAAACTGAGTGAAATAAACACAGTTCCCAATGCGGAATCTTAAAAGTCACTGCATATAATGGAATTCCCAGTGACCCCGCCCCTCCGCCTAAGGGCGTCTTCGGGGTGCACAGCCTGCCCACAGGGGTGTGAGTGAGAGTGGAGGGTGCAGGTGTCCGCAAGTGGGAAGAGGTCCCCGTTCCCCCAAGGGGGCAGAGGGCCCCCAACACCTACCAAGAGCGCCCCCTACCTATGGTTCTGAGAAATGCACCTTTGCGCATGCACATTCAGGTGGGCGGGGACTGACACCCCCGGGGGCGGAACCTGGGCCTCCTCAGCGCTGCAGGGCCACATGAGACCTTTTCCTCTTCAGTGATGCTGGGTTGCCCAAGGCTTCTCGCGCCGGCCTGTCTGCTGTTTGGGAAGAGGTTGCAGTCGCCGCTTGTCTCTGGCTACAAGAGGGTGTCCTCCCTGACAGTGACACCGCCCCTCCGTGTAGGGCATCTTCGGGGCACACAGCCTGCATCTGGGGTTGTGAGTTTGAGCGGAGGGTGCAGGTGTCCCCAAGATGGAATAGGGTCCCGTTCCACCAAGGTGGAAGAGGGCTCCGTTCCCCCAAGGGGGTACAGGTCACCGGACCCCCAAGAGGGCTTCGGGCCCCGGACACCCAGGGGGAAGAGGGCCGCGGAAACCCTCTGACCAGCGCCCAGTACGGTGCCCCTGAGAATTGCACCTTTGCGCATGCGCAGTCAGGCTCGCACACACCCCCCCCCCCCCGGGCGGACCTGGGGCTCATCAGTGCTGTTGGGCCAGGTTTGGCCTTTTCCCCTTGAGTCATGCTGGGTTGCCCGGGACTTCGCGCCGGACTGTTTGCTGTTTGGGAAGAGGCCGCGGTTTGCCGCTTGTCTATGGCTACAGGGGGTGCCTGCCCTGACAGTGACCCCGCACCTCTGCCTAGGGTGTCTCGGGGCGCCCAGCCTGCTCCCGTGGGTGTGAGTGAGAGAGGAGGGTGCAGGTGTACACAAGGGGCAAGAGGGTCCCGTTCCCACAAGGGGGGAGAGGGTCCCGTTCCCCCAAGGGGGTATAGGTCACCGTTCCCCCATGCGGGTATAGGTTCCCGGACCCCCAAAGGGGAAGAGGGCACCCGAACCCCTCCCACCAGCACCCACTACCGGCAGTGCTGAAAAATGCACCTTTGCGCATGCGGTGTAGGGTGGGCGGTGTCAGGCTCCCGCCAGGGGTGGAGCCAGGGGCTCATCCTGGTGTGGAATTCTCCCTTTGAGTGATGCTGGGTTGTCCGGGGCTTCTCGCGCCGGCCTGTCTGCTGTTTAGGAAGAGGCCGCAGCTCACCGCTTGTCTGGGCTATAGGGAGTGCCCTCAATGACAGTGAACATGCCCATCCACCTAGGGCGTCTTGGGGTGCACAGCCTGCCCCCGTGGGTGTGAGTGAGAGCGGAGGGTGCAGGTGTCCCCAAGGGGCAAGAGGGTCCCATTCCCCTAAGAGGGAAGAGGACCCCGTTCACCCCAGGGAGTATAGGGTCCCATTCCCCCTTTGGGGTAGAGATTCCCAGACCTCGAAGGGGCAAGAGGGCCCACGAACCCTTCACCCCAGCGCCCCCTACTGGCAGTGCTGAGAAATGCACCTTTGTGCATGTGCAGTCGGGTGGGCGGGGTCAGGCTCCCCCAAGGGCGGAGCCTGTGGCTCATCAGCGCGGCCGGGCCAGGTGTGGCCTCTTCCCCTTGAGTGATGCTGGGTTGCCTGGGCCTTCACAGGCACGCCTGTCTGCTACTTGGGAAGAGGCCGTGGTCACCGCTTATCTGGGCAACAGGGGTTGTCCTCCCTGACAGTGACCCCGCCCCACCGCCTAGGGCATCTTGGGGCACACAGCCTTCCCCCGTGGGTGTGAGTGAGAGCGGAGGGTGCAGGTGTCCCCAAACGGCAAGAGGGTCCCGTTCCTGCAAGGGGGAAGAGGGCCCCGTTCCCTCAAGGGAGTACAGGTCCACGTATCCTCAAGGGGATTTCAGGCCCCAGACCTCGAAGGGGGCTTAGGGCCTCTGACGCCCCCTCACGAGCGCCCCCTACCGGCGGCTCTGAGAAATGCACCTTTGCACATGCACAGTCGCTTGGGCGGGGTCAGGATCCCACCTGGGTCATAGCCTGTGGCTCATCAGTGCTGCCGGGCCAGGTGTGGCCTTCTCCACTTGAGTTATGGTGGGTTGCCCGGGGCTTCTCACACCGGCCTGTCTGCTGTTAGGGAATTAGGCCACAGTTTGCCGCTTGTCTATGGCTACAGGGGGTGTGCTCCCTGACAGTGACCCTGCCCCTCTGCCTAGGTCGTCTCCGGTGTGCACAGCCTGCCCCTTAGTGTGTGACTGAGAGCTGAGGGCGCAGGTGTCTACAAGGGGGAAGATGGCACCGTTCCCTCAAAGGAGTTCAGGTCCATGTACGCTCAAGGGGATTTCGGGCCCCCAACACCCAAGGGGGCTTAGGGCCCCTCTCGCCATCCAAGAGCGCCCCCTACTGGCGGCTCTGAGAAATGCACCTTTGGGCATGCGTAGTCGGGTGGGCGGGGTCAGGCTCCCCCGGGGGTCGGAGCCTGGGGCTCATCAGCGCTCCCGGGCCAAGGGAGGCCATTTCCCCTAAAGTGATGGAGGGTTGCCCAGGGCTTCACGCGTCGACCTGTCTGCTGTTTGGGAAGATGCCACGGCTCGCTGCTTGTCTGTGGCTACAGGTGGTGTCCTCCCTGACAGTGACCCCGCCCCTCTGCCTAGGGCATCTCCGGGGCATGCAGTCTGCCCCTGAGGGTGTGAGTGTGAGCTGAGGGCGCAGGTGTCTCCAAGGGGGAAGAGGGCCCCGTTCCCTCAAGGGAGTACAGGTACTCATACCCGCAATGGGATTTCGGGCCCGGACCCCCAAGGGGAAAGAGGGCCCCAAAACACCTCCCACCAGTACCCAACCCCTCCCTCCAGCAGCCCCTGCAGGCAGTGCTGAGAAATGCACTGTTGCCCTTGCTCAGTCGGGTGGGCGGGGTCAGGCTCCCCCCGGGACGGAGTCTGGGGCTCATCAGCGCTGCCGATCCAGATGTGGCCTTCTCCGCTTGAGTGATGATGGGTTGCCCGCGGCTTCCCTCGCTGGCCAGCCTGCTGTTTGGGAAGAGGCCGCGGTTCGCCGCTTGTCTGGACTACAGTGGGTGCTCTCCATGACACTGAACCCGCCCCTCTGCTGAGGGCGTCTTGGGGCACATAGCCTGCCCCCCTGTGTGTGTGTGTTAGAGTGGAGGGTGCAGGTGTCCCCAAGGTGCAATAAGGTCCCGTTTCCCCAAGTGGAATATGGCCCCGTTCCCCCATGGGGAAAGAGGTTCCCGGACCCCCAAGGGGGAAGAGGGCCCCAGAAACCCTCCCACCAGCGCCCCCTTCCGGCAGTGCTGAGAAATGCAACTTTGCACATGCACAGTCGGTTGGGCAGTGTCAGGCTCCCTCGGGGGTGGAGCCTGGGGCTCATCAGCGCTGCTGGGCCAGGTGTGGTCACTTTCCCTTGAGTGATGCTGGGTTGCCCGGGCCTTCACGGGCAGACCTGTCTGCTGTTTGGGAAAAGGCCGTAGTCACCGCTTGTCTGGGCTACAGGGGATGTCCTCCCTGACAGTGACCCCGCCCCTCAGCCTAGGGTGTCTTGGGGTGCACAGCCTGCCCCCGAGGGTGTGAGAGCAGAGGGTGCAGGTGTCCCCACGGGGCAATAGGGTCCCATTCCCCCAAGGGGGAAGAGGGCCCCGTTTCCCCTATGGGGGTAGAGGTTCCCAGAGGTTCCCAAGTGGGAAGTGGCCCCCTGAACCCCTCCCAACAGCGCCCCCTGCCGGCAGTGCTGAGAAATGCACCTTTGCACATGCGTAGTCGGGTGGGCGGTGTCAGGCACCCCTGGGGGCGGAGCCTGGGTCTCATCAGCGCTGCCGGGCCAGGTATGGCCTTTTCCCCTTGAGTGACGGTGGGTTGCCCGGGGCTTCGCGCTCTGGCCTGACTGCTGTTTGGTAGAGGCTGCAGCTCGCTGCTGTCTGTGGAAACAGGTGGAGTCCTCCCTGACAGTGACACCGCCGCTCTGTCTAGGACATATCCAGAGCACACAGCCTGCCCCTGAGGGTGCGAGTGAGAGCTGAATGTGCAGTTATCTCCAAGGGGGAAGACGACCCCGTTCCCTAAAGGGAGTACAGGTACCCGTACCCCCAAGGGGATTTCAGGCCCGGATGCCCCAGGGAAAGAGGGCCCCCGAAACCTTCCCACCAGCGCCCAACACCACCTTCCAGCGCCCCCTACCTCGTGTTGAGCTATCCACCATTGCGCATGCATAGTTGGGTGGGCGTGGTCAGGCTCCCCACGGGGATGGAGCCTGGGCCTCATCAGCGCTGCCAGGCCAGGTGTGGCCTTCTACGCTTGAGTGATGCTGGGTTGCCCGGTGCTTCTCATGCCGGCTTGTCTGCTGTTTCGGAAGAGGCTGCGGTTCGCCGCTTGTCTGGGCTACAGGGGGTGCCCTCCATGACATTGACCCTCCCCACCACCTAGGGCGTCTTGGGATGCACAGCCTGACCCCTTGGGTGTGAGTTAGAGCACAGGGTGTAGCTGTGCCCACGGGGCAAGAGGGTCCCGTTCCCCCAAGGGGGTATAGGTCCCCGTTCTCCCATGGGGGTAGAGATTCCCGGACCCACAAGGGGGAAGAGGGCACCCGAAACCTTCCCACCAGCGCCACCTACCGGAGTGCTGAGAAAGGCACCTTTGCGCATGCACAGTCAGGTGGGCGGGGTCAGGCTCCCCCGGGGGCGGAGCCTGGGGCTCATCAGCGCTGCTGGGCTAGGTGTGGCCTCTTCCTCTTGAGTGACGATGGGTTGCCCTGGGGTTCGTGCCCCTGCCTGTCTGCTGTTTGGGAAGAGGCCGTGGCTTGCCGCTTGTCTGTGGCTACAGGGGGTGTCCTCCCTGACAGTGACCTCTCCCCTCTTCCTAGGGTGTCTCTGGGGCGCAAAGCCTGCCCCTGAGGGCGCATGTGTCTCCAAAGGGGAAGAGGGCCCTTTCCGCAAGGGGGTATAGGTCCCCGTTCCCCCATGGGGGTAGAGGTTCATGGACCCGAAAGGGGGAAGAGGGCCCCTGAAAACTTCCACCAGCGCCCCTAGCGGCAGTGGTGAGAAATGCACCTTTGCGCATGTGCAGTCGGGTGGGCGGGGTCAGGCTCTCTGGGGGCGGAGCCTGGAGCTCATCAGCAATGCTGGGCCAGGTGAGGATTCTTCCCCTCTGAGTTGTGCTGGGTTGCCCGTGGCTTTCCACTGCAGCCTGTTGTAGGCAGTTTTGTAAGAGGCCACGGTCGGGGTTTGTCTGTGGCTTACAGGGCGTACCCTCCCTGACAGTGACCCCAACCCTCCGTCTAGTGCGACTTCAGGCGCACGGCCTGCCCCTGGGGGTGTGAGTGCGAGAGGAGGGTGCAAGTGTCCCCCAGAGGGAAGATTTACCCTTCCCCAAGAGGGAACAGGGCCCCGGTCCCCCATGGGGGAAGAGGGTCCCCTTTCCCCATGGGGGTAGAGGTGCCCCTGTCCCCAAGGGGCTGAGGGTCCCAGAAACACCTCACCAGCGCCCCCTACCGGCGTCCCTGAGAAATGCACCTTTGCTTATGTGCAGTCGGGTGGGCGGGCTCAGACTCCACCCAGGGGCGCAGCCTGGGCTCATCAGTGCTGCTGTGTCAAATGAGGACTCTTCCGCTTTGAGTGGTGCTGGGATGCCCGGGGCTTTCCGCGTCCCCTGTCTGCAGATTTGGAAGAGGCCGGGGTCGCCGATTGTCTGTGGCTTACAAGGGGTGCCCTCCCTGACAGTGACCCCTCCCCTCCGTCTAGGGCTTCCTCGTGCACATGGCCTGCCCCTGGGTGTGTGAGTGCGATAAGAGGGTGCAGGTGACGCCCATGGGGAAGATTTACCGTTCCCTCAAGGGGGAAAAGGGCCCAGGTCCCCCATGGTGGAAGAGGGTCCCGTTTCCACATGGGGGTAGAGGTCCCCCTGCCCCCAAGGGGGCTGGGGGTGCCCGAACCCCCTCAACAGCGCCCCCTACCGGCGGCACTAAGAAATACACCTTTGCTTATGCGCAGTCTGGTGTGCGGGGTCATACTCTGGCCAGGGGTGGAGCCTGGGGCTCATCAGCACTGCTGGGCCAGGAGAGGACTCTTCCCCTTTGGTGCTGGGTTGCCCGTGGCTTCCACGGCAGCCGGTATGTCTGCAGTTGAGACAAGGCCATGTCGCCTTGTCTGTGGCTTACAGGGGGTGCCCTCCCTGACAGTGACCCCGCCCCTCCGTCTAGGGCGTCTTGGGGTGCACGGCCTGCCTCTGGTGGTGTGAGTGCGAGAGAAGGGTGCAGGTGTGACCCGCAGGAAAGATTTACCGTTCCCCCAAGGGGGTAGAGGGCCCCGTTCCCACATGGGGGAAGAGGGTCCCTCAGCCTGTGGTGGCTGAGGGTCACCGAACGCCTTCTCCAGCGCCCCCTTGTGGCGGCCCTGTGAGGTACACCTTTGCGCATGCAGAGTCCGGTGGGCAGGGTCAGGCTCCTGCCATGGGCGGAGCCTGGGGCTCAGCGCTACTTGGCCAGGTGAGGACTATTCCCCTTTGAGTTTTGCTGGGTTGCCTGAGCTTTCCGCGCCGGCATGTCTGCCTGCAGTTTTGGAAGAGTCAGGGGGACTGCTTGTCTGTGGTTTACCAGGGGTGCCCTCCCTGAGAGTGACACCGCCCCTCTGTCTATGGCGTCCTGGGGCGCATGGCCTGTCCCTGTTGGTGTGAGTGCGAGAGGAGGGTGCAGATGTGCCCCCAGGGGAAGATTTACTGTTCCCCCAAGGGAGAAGAGGGCCCCGTTTCCCCATGGGGGAAGAGGGTCCCGTTTCCCCAAGGGGGTAGAGGTCCTCCTACCTCCATGGGGGCTGAGTGTTTCAGAACCCCCTCACCAGCACCCCTAGCAGCGGCCCTGAGAAGTGCACCCTTGCGCATGAAGAGTCCGGTGGGCGGTGTCAGGCTCTGGCCAGGGGCGGAGCCTGGGGCTCATCAGCGCTGCTGGGCCAGGTGAGAACTCTTCACCTTTGAGTGGTGCTGGGTTGCCCAGCGCTCTCCGGGCAGGCCTGTCTGCCTGCAGTTTTGGAAGAGTCAGCGGGGGCCGCTTGACTGTGGCTTTCAGGGTGTGCCCTCCCTGACAGTGAACCCGTCCCTCCGTCTAGGGCGTCTTCGGGCGCACGGCGTGCTGCTGGGTGTGTGAGTGCGAGAGGAGGGTGCAGGTGTCCCCCAGGGGGAAGAGGGCCCTGTTCCCAAAACGGGCTTGAGGTCTCTGAAACCTGTAGGGGGCTTAGGACCCCATACCCCTGTGGGTGCAGGGGTCCCCCTACCACCGTAGGGGCTGAGGATCCCCGAAGCCCCTCCCCAGCGCCCCCTAGCGGCGGCCCTGAGAAGTGCACCTTTTCGCATGCAGATCCGGTGCTTTAGGTCAGGCTCCAGCCTGGGGCGGAGAGGGGCTCCTCAGCGCTGCTGGGCCAGGTGAGCACTCTTCCCCTTTGAGTGGTGCTGGGTTCCTCGGGGCTTTCCGCGCCGGCCTGTCTATCTGTAATTTTGTAGAGGCCACTGTCGCCATTGTGTGTGGCTTACAGGGGGTGTCCTCCCTGACATAGACCCCGCCCCTCCATGGTGGCCTGTCTGTCTGCAGTTTTGGAAGAGGCCATGGTCGCTGCTTGTCTGTGGCTTACAGGGTGTGCCCACCCTACAGTCACCCCGTCCCTTTGTCTAGGGCATCTTCGGGCGCAAGGCGTGTCCGTCTGGGTGTGAGTGCGAGAGGAGGGTGCAGGCCTGCCCCAGGGGGACGATTTACCACTCCCCAAGGGGTAAGAGGGCCCCGTTCCCTCATGTGGGAAGAGGGTCCCGTTTCCCCATGCGGGTAGAAGTCCCCCTACCCCCAAGGGTGCTGTGAGTCCCTGAACGCATCCTCACCCGCACCCCCTACCGGCGGCCCTGAGAAATGCACCTTTGGGCATGTGCAGTTGGGTGGGCTGGGTCAGGCTCTGGCCTGCAGCGGAGCCTGGGGCTCATCAGGACTGTTGGGCCAGGTGAGGACTCTTCCCCTTTGAGTGTTGCCTGGTTGCACGGTGCTTTCCAAGACGGCCTGTCTGTCTGCAGTTTTGGAAGAGACCACCATCGCCACTTGTCTGGGGCTTACTCGGGTGCCCTCCCTGTCATGACCCGGCCCCTCCATCTAGGGTCTCTTCGAGCGCACCGCCTGCCCCTGGCTGTGTGAGAGCGAGAGAGGGTGCAGGTGTGCCCCGGGGGGAAGATTTACAGTTCCCCTAAGGGGAAAGAAAGCCCCGTTTCCCCCTGGGGGAAAAGGGTCCCATATCCCCATGGGGGTAGAAGTCCCCCTACACCGTGGGGCTGAGGGTCCGCGAACCCCCTCACCAGCGCCCCCTAGCAGCGGCCCTGAGTAGTTCACCTTTGCGCATGCAGAGTCCGGTGGGCGGAGTCGGCTCCAGCCGGGGGCGGAGCCTGGGGCTCATAAGCACTGCTAGGCCAGGTGAGGACTCTTCCCCTTTGAGTGGTGCTGGGTTTCCCGGGGCTTTCCGCTCCAGCCTGTCTGCCTGTAGTTTAGGAACAGGCCACGGTCGCTGCTAGTTTGTGGATTACAGGGGGTACCCTCCCTGACAGTGAACCCGCCCATCCGTCTAGGGAGTCTTCAGGCGATCGACCTGCCGCTGGGGGTTTGAGGGCGAGCGGAGGAAGCAGGTGTCCCACAGGGGGAAGAGGGCACCGTTCCCAAAACGGGCTTGAGGTCCCTGGACCCTATAAGGGGCTTAGGACCCCATACCCCCTTAGGTGCAGAGGTCCCCCTACCCCCGTGGGAGCTGAGGGTCCCTGAACCCACTCCCGAGCGCCCACAAGCGGCGGCCCTGAGAAATGCAACCTTTGCGCAGGCAGAGTGTGGTGGGCGGAGTCAGGCTCTGGCCGGGGGTGGAGCCTGGAGCTCATCAGCGCAACTGGGCCAGGTGAGGACTCTTCCCCTTTGAGTGGTGACGGGTTGCCCAGGGCTTTCCGCGCCAACCTGTCTGCCTGCAGTTTTGGAAGAGGCCGCGGTTGCCGCTTGTCTGTGGCTTACAAGGGGTGCCCTCCATGACAGTGACCCCGCTCCTCCGTCTAGGGAGTCTTCGGGCGCTCGGCATGCCCCTGGGGGTGTGAGAGCTAGAGTAGGGTGCATGTGTGCCCCGGGTGGAAGATTTACCGTTCCCCCATGGGGGAAGAGGGTCCCATTTCCCCATGGGGGTAGAGGTCCCCCTACCCCTGTGGGGGCTGAGGGTCCCTGAACTCTCTCACCAGAACCGCCTAGCGGCGGCCCTGAGAAGTGCACCATTGAGCATGCAGAGTCCGATGGGCGGGGTCAGGCTCCGGCCGGGGGCGGAGCCTGCGGTTCATCAGCGCTACTGGTCCAGGTGAGGACTCTTCCCCTTTGAGTGGTGCTGAGTTGCGCGTGGCTTGCCGCGCCGACCTGTCTGTCTGCAGTTTTCGAAGAGGCCGAGGTCACCGCTTGTCTGTGGCTTACAGGGGTGCCTTCCCTGACAGTGACCCTGCCCCTCCATCTAGGGCGTCTTCGGGCGCTCGGTCTTCCCCTGGGGGTGTGAGTGGGAGAGTATGGTGCAGGTGTCTCCAGGGAAAGAGGGCCACGTTCCCAAAACAGGCTTGAGGTGCCTGGACACTGTAGGGGGCTTAGGACCCTGTACCCCCGTGGGTGCAGAGGTCCCCCCTAACCTGTGGGGGCTGAGGATCCCCAAATCCCACCTCCCAGGCGCCCCCTAGCGGCGGCCCTGAGAAGTGCACCTTTGCCCATGCTGAGTCCGTTGGCGGGGTCAGGCTTCGGCTGGGGGCGGAGCCTGGGGCTCATCACTGCTGCCTGGGCAGGTGAGGACTCTTCTCCGTTGAGTGTTGCTCGGAAGCCCGGGGCTTTCCACGCCGGCCTGTCTGCCTGCAGTTTTGGAAGAGGCCGCAGTCGCCGCTTGTCTGTGGCTGACAGGGGATGCCCTCCCAGACAGTGACCCATCCCCTTGGTCTAGGGCGTCTTTGGGCACACAGCCTGCCCTGGGGGTTTGAGTACGAGAGCAGGGTGCAGGTGTCCCCCAGGGAGATGATTGACCGTTCCCGCAAGGGGGAAGAGGGCCCAGTTCCCCCATGGGGGAATAGGGTCCCTTTTCCCCATGGGGGTAGAGGACCCCTGCCCCCAAGGGGTTAGGGGTCCCGATACCACTCACCAGCGCCCCCTACCGACGACCCTGAGAAATACACCTTTGCATATGCGCAGTTGGGTGTTCAGGGTCAGGCTCCGGAGGGGGTCGGAACCTGGTGCTCATCAGCGCTGCTGGACCAGGTGAGGACTCTTCCCCTTTAAGTGGTGCTGAGTTGCCCGGGGCTTTCCATGGCGGTCAGTCTGTCTGCAGTTTTGGAAGTGGCCGCGGTCGCCACTTTGCTGTGCCTTACAGGGGGTGCCCTCCCTGACAGTGACCCCGCCCTTCCGTCTAGGGCATCTTCGGGTGCACGGCCTGCCCCTGGGGGTTTCAGTGCGAGAGGAGGGTGCAGGTGCCCCCAGAGGGAAGATTTACCATTCCCCCAAAGGGGAAGAGGGCCCCGTTGCCCATGGGGGAAGGTCTCGTTTCCCCATGGGGGTAGAGGACCCCTGCCCCCAATGTGGCTGGGGATACCCAAACCCACTCACCACCGCCCCCTACCGGCGGCCCTGAGAAATGCACCTTTGCTTATGTGCAGCGGGTGGGCGGGGTCAGGCTCTGGCCGGGGGCGGAGCCTGGTGCACATCAGCGCTGCTGGACCAGGTGAGGACTCTTCCCCTTTCAGTGGTGCTGGGTTACCCGGGGTTTTCCATGGCGGCCAGTCTGTCTGCAGTTTTGGAAGAGGCTGTCTGTGGCTTACAGGGTGTGCCCTCCCTGACAGTGACCCGCCCCTCAGTCTAGGGCATCTTTGGGCCCACGGCCTGCCCGTCTGGGTGTGAGTGCGAGTGTGTGCCCCAGGGGGAAGATTTACTGTTACCCCAAGGGGGAGGAGGGTCCTGTTTCCCCATGGGGGTAGAGGTACCCCGAACCCTAAGGAGGCTGAGGGACCCCGATCTCCCCACCCTCACCAGCACCCCAACCGGCGGCCCTGAGAAATGCACCTTTGCGCATGCGCAGCGGGGTCTGGCTCCGGCCGGAGGCGGAGCCTGGGGCTCATCACCGCTGCTTGGCCAGGTCTTGACTCTTTTCCTTTGAGTGGTGCTGGGTTGCTGGGGGCTTTCCGCCTCAGCTTGTATTTCTGCAGTTTTGGAATAAGCCGCGGGCGCCGCTTGTCTGTGGCTTACAGTGGGTGCAATCCCTGACAGTAAACCCGCCCCTCCGTCTAGGCTGTCTTCGGTGCATGGCCTACCCCTGGGGGTGTGAGTGCGAGAGGAGGGTGCAGGTGTCCCCCAGGGGAACATTTACCGTTTCCCCAAGGCGGAGGAGCGTCCCATTACCCCATAGGGGTAGAGGTACTCCGACCCCCCACCCTCACCAGCGCCCCCTACCGGAGGCCATGAGAAATGCACCTTTGCGCATGAGCAGTCGGGTGGGCAGGGTCATGCTCCGGCCGGGGTCGGAGCCTGGGGCTGATCAACTCTGCTGGGCCAGGTGAGGACTTTTCCCCTTTGAGAGGTGCTGGGTTGCCGGGGGCTTTTGGCGTTGGCCTCTCTGTCTGAAGTTTTGGAAGAGGCCGCGGTCGATGTTTGTCTTGTGTCTTACAGGGTGTGCCCTCCCTGACAGTAACCCCATCCCTCTCTCTAGGGCGTCATTGGTCGCCCGGCCTGCCCCTGGGGGTGTGAGTGGGAGAGGAGGGTGCAGATGTCCCCCTGGGGGAAGATTTACTGTTCCCTAAGGGGGTAGTTAGCCCCGTTCCCCCATTGGGGAAGTAGGTCCCGTATCCCCATGGGGGTAGAGGACCCCAGCCCCTAAGGGGATTGCAGGTCCCCGAAACCACACACCATCGCCCCCTACCGGCGGCCCTGAGAAATGCACCTTTGCATATGCGCAGTCGGGTGGGCGGTGTCAACACAGGCTGGGAGCGGAGTCTGGTGCTCATCAGCCCTGCTAGGTCAGGTGAGGACTCTTCCCCTTTGAGTGGTGCTGGGTTGCCGGGGCTTTCCATGGCAGCCAGTCTGTCTGCAGTTTTGGAAGAGGCCGAGGTCGACGTTGTCTGTGCCTTACAAGGGGTGCCTCCCTGACAGTGACCCCGCCCCTCCGTCTAGGGCGTCTTCAGGCGCAAGCCCTGTTCCTGGGGGTTTGAGTGCGGGAGGAGGGTGCAGCACAGTTCCCCCATGGAGGAAGAGGGTCCTGTTTCCCCTTGGGTGTAGAGGACCCCTGCCCCCAAGGTGGCTAGGGTCCCAATCCCACTCACCAGCGTCCCATTCCGACGACCCTGAGAAATACACCTTTGCATATGCGCAGTCGTGTGGGCGGGGTCAGGCTCTGGCCGGGTAGGAGCCTGCTGCTCATCAGCGCTGCTGGTCCCGTTGAGGACTCTTCTCCTTTAAGTGGTGCTGGGTTGCCCGGGTCTTTCCATGGCGGCGAGTCTGTCTGCAGTTTTGGAAGAGTCCGCGGTCGACCCTTGTGTGTGCCTTACAGGGGGTGCCCTCCCTGACAGTGACCCCGCACCTCTGTCTAGGGCGTCTTCGGGAGCACGGTTGGCCCCTGGAGGTTTGAGTGCAAGAGGAGAGTGCAGATGTCCCCCAGGGTGCAGATTGATCGTTCCCCCAAGGGGCAAGAGGACCCCGTCCCCCCATGGGGGAAGAGGGTCTCGTTTCCTCATGGGGGTAGAGGACCCCTGCCCCCAAAGGGCCTGGGGATCCCCGAACCCACTCACCACCGCCCCCTACCGGCAGCCCTGAGAAACGCACCTTTGCGTATGCCCAGTCGGGTGGGTGGGGTCAGGCTCCGGCTGGGGGCGGAGCCTGGTGCTCATCAGCGCTGCTGGACCAGGTGAGGATTCTTCCCCTTTGAGTGGTGCTGGGTTGCCCGGGGCTTTCCATGGTGGCCTGTCTGTCTGCAGTTTTGGAAGAGGCCGCGATCGCCGCTTGTCTGTGGCTTGCAGGGTGTGCCCTCCCTGACAGTGACCCGCCCCTCCATCTAGGGCATCTTGGGGCGCACGGTCTGGCCGTCTGGGTGTGAGTGTGAGAGGAGGGTGCAGGTGTCCCCCAGGGGGAAGATTTACCGTTCCCCAAGGGGGAAGAGTTCCCCGTTCTCCCATGGGGGAAGAGGGTCCCTTTACCCCATGGGGGTAGAGGTCCCCCTACCCCCAAAGTGGCTCATGGTCCCCGAAACCCAGCCTCACCAGCGCTCCCTGCCGGTGGCCCTGAGAAATGCACCTTTGCAGATGCACAGTCGGGTAGGCAGGGGCAGGCTCCGGGCAGGGGGGGACTTGGGGTTCATAAGGGCTGCTGTGCCAGTGAGGACTCCTCCCCTTTGCGTGTTGCTGGATTGCCGAGAGCTTTCGGGGTCAGCCTGTATGTCTGCAGTTTTGGAAGAGGCCGTGGTTGCTGCTTTTTTGTGGCTTAGAGGGTGTACCCCCCCTGACAGTCACCCCGCCCCTTCGTCTAGGGCATCTTGGGGCGCATTGCCTGCCCGTCTGGGTGTGAGTGCGAGAGGAGGGTGCAGGTGTGCCCAGAGGGATGATTTACCGTTCCCCCAAGGGGGAAGAGGGCCCCGTTCCCCCATGGGGGAAGAGTGTCCCGTACCCATGGGGGTAGAGGACCACTGCCCACAAGAGGGCTTGGGGTCCCCGACTCACTCAAAACCGCCCCCTACCAGAGGCCCTGAGAAATGCACCTTTGCGTATGCCCAGTCGGGTGGGTGGGGTCAGGCTCCGGCCGGGAATGGAGCCTGGTGCTCATCAGCACTGCGGGGCCAGGTTAGGACTCTTCCCTTTGAGTGGTGCTGAGTTGCCCGGGGCTTTCCATGGCGGCCAGTCTCTCTGCAGTTTTGGAAGAGTCCGCGGTCGCCAATTGTCTGTGGCTTACAGGGAGTGCCCTCCCTGACAGTGACCCCGCCCCTCCGTCTAGGGCATCTTCGAGCGCACGACCTGCCCCTGGGGGTTTCAGTGCGAGAGGAGGGTGCAGGTGTCACTCAGGGGGAGGATTGACCGTTCCCCCAAGGGGAAGAGGGCCCAGTTGCCCCATGGGGGTAAAGGGTCCCATTTCCCCATGGGGGTAGAGGACCCCTGCCCCCAAGGTGGCTGGGGTTCCCCGAACCCACTCACCACCGCCCCCTACCGGCAGCCCTGAGAAATGCACCTTTGCGTATGCCCAGTCGGGTGGGCGGGGTCAGGCTCCGGCCGGGGGCGGATCCTGGTGCTCATCAGCGCTGCTGGGCCAGGTGAGCACTCTTCCCCTTTAAGTGGTGCTGGGTTGCCCGGGGCTTTCCATGGCAGCCAGTCTGTCTGCAGTTTTGGAAGAGGCCGGGGTCACCACTTGTGTGTGCCTTACAGGGGGTGCCCTCCACAGTGACCCGCTCCTCTGTCTTGGGCATCTTTGGGCCCACGGCCTGCCCGTCTGGGTGTGAGTGCGAGAGGTGGGTGCAGGTGTGCCCCAAGGGTAAGATTTACTGTTCCCCTAAGGGGAGGAGAGTCCCATTTCCCCATGGGGGTAGAGGTACCCTGACCCCTAAGGTTGCTGAGGGACCCCGATCTCCCCACCCTCACCAGCACCCCCAAACGGTGGCCCTGAAAATATGCACCTTTGAGCATGAGCAATTGGGTGGGCGGGGTCATGCTCCGTCCGTGGGCGGAGCCTGGGGCTCATTAGCGCTACCGGGCCAGGTGAGGACTCTTCCCCTTTGAGTGGTGCTGGGTTCCCGGGGGCTTTCCACGTCAGCATGTATGTCTGCAGTTTTGGAAGAGGCCATGGTCGAAGCTTGTCTGTGGCTTACAGGGGATGCACTCCCTGCCAGTGAACCCGCCCCTCCATCTAGGCCCTCTTCGGGTGCATGGCCTACCCCTGGAGGTGTGAGTTTGAGAGGAGGGTGCAGGTGTCCCCCGGGAGAACATTTACCATTTCCCCAAGGGGGAGGAGCGTCCCATTACCCCAAAGGGGTTGAGGTCCTCTGACCCCCTCACCAGCGCCCCCTACCGGCGGCCATGAGAAATGCACCTTTGCACATGGGCAGTCGTTTGGGCAGGGTCAGGCTCCGGTCAGGGGCGGAGCCTGCTGCTCATCGCTCTGCTGGGCCAGGTGAGGACTTTTCCCCTTTGAGTGGTGTTGGGTTGCCGGGGGCTTTCTGCATTGGCCTGTCTGTCTGCAGTTTTGGAAGAGGCCGCTTTCACCACTTGTCTGTGTCTTACAGGGTGTGCCCTCCCTGACAGTGACCCAGCCCCTCTGTCTAGGGCATCATCAGGCGCACGGCCTGCCCCTGGGAGTGTTAGTGCGAGAGGACTGTGCAGGTGTCCCCCAGGGGGAAGATTTTCTGTTCCTCCAAGTGGGAAGAGTGCCCCGTTCCCCCATGGGGGAAGAGGGTCCCCTACCCCCAAGGTCGTTGAGGGTCCCGAACACCCTCACCAGCACCCCCTACCGGCGGCCCTGAAAAATGCACCTTTGGGCATGTGCAGTTGGTTGGGCGAGGTCAGGCCCTGGCCGGGGGGCAGAGCCTGGGACTCATCAGCGCTGCTGAACCAGGTGAGGACTCTTCCCCTTTGAGTGGTGCCGGGTTGACCAGTGCTTTCTGCATCGGCCTGTCTGCTGTTTTGGAAGAGGCCATGGTCACCGCTTGTCTATGGCTACAGATGTTGCCCTCCCTGACAGTGACCCCGCCCCTCCCCCCAGGACATGTTCTGTTGCTTGGCCTGCCCCTGGGTGTATGAGTGCGAGCGGAGGGTGCAGGTGTCCCCAAGGGGGAAGTGGGCCCCACTTCCCCAACGGGTAGAGGTCCCTGGACCCCCTAGGGGGCTTAGGGCCCCAGACCCCCATGGTTACAGAGGGCCCATGACCCCCAAAAAACGTATGCTTGACCTTAATTCCTTAAAAATTGAAAAGGGGAGGGCCTCCCTGGTGGCGCTGTGGTTGAGTGCTGGACTTGAAGCTTCCTGGAGTCTCTGCAGCACTGTTTAGATCCCCGGCGACCAGTGAGGGTCCCATATGGTGCGCAGACCGCTCTTGCCCCACCCACTGCTCACCTCAGCAGTGTGTTTCGTCAGTCTGCCTTTACTGCTCCCACCTCTGGCTCTGGTAAATTGTCTCACCCTCCCGCACTGCTGACTGTACCCAGTGCTTTTATAAATAAAAAAATCAATCTTAAAAAAATAGGAAAGAGGCTTAAATCCTGATCTTCGGAGGGGTGGATCAACATGGCGGTGAGGAGATGCTGCAAGTAAGATCTCCCATTAAAAAAAAGTTAATAAGGAGGAAAAGCGTCAGGTCCCAGTAAGAACTGGGAAACGGAAGATAAATGGGTGACTCCAGCAAACTACCCAAAGAAGAAAGTTACATAAAAGAGAACTAGAAGGGAGGAAAGCTCAGAACCCTGCTACCCTCCCCTATCCACAAAGTCGGCACTCTCCAATCAACAGAAATGAGAATAAAAACAAAAAGACTAAAACAACCAAGAAAAACAAAATATGCATCAAGAGGGACTGTGAGTGGAAAGGAACTATTTCAGCGACCACACCCCATGAACTGGAGCTGTGGAGAACCCTACAGGATTCACCATGGAGGTAAGTGAACGGCTCAAGCAGACTCCCTGAGAACTACAAACAGCCCCAGGCCAGCCAGTAAGCTTGTTTGGAAAGGCGGTGCCCTTGATAAGCATATGCGGATCACGGCTGCCCAGGTCCCCACGCCTGTGACCTAGGCTTGCACTGAGACGCATGGGGGCCCTCTCTAAGGTGAATGTCCCTCACTGAGTAATCAGAAACCAGGTGCCCGGAAAGGGAGCCGGGTGCAAAAGGCACCATTTCTGTGGACACTGAACTGGGCTACAGCCTGCGTCCTGGACCTGAGGGCTTTGGAACTGAGACCCAGGGCACGAAATTCGGGGCATGGGATCCCCACGACGGTGGGGCACAAGGCAGACACAACACCCCAAAGCCATTGAGGCTTTCCCCACCACTCCCACTCTGTTCCCCTGTCCCACGGATTAAAAAAAAAAACAGCTCCCCAAGGACAATAGGAGAGATCTCTGGTGCCACCTAGTGACCAGAAAAAAATCACCAACACCCCATAGAATAGGGACCTTTCTTCAGTAAAGACTACTTGAAAGGGGCAAAAGGCTCCCAGAGGAGTCAGAGGTGAGCTGGAAATTTTGCCCAAGCCAGGCCCCTTCTGACCAGCAGTCCAAGCCCAGAGGGGGAGCGGGCATCCATGGCCAGGGCAGACCGGGCATGCCAAAGAGTGTGCCTGTCTCTGAATTGCCATTTTAGAATAGGGACCTTTTTTCAATAAGGACTGCTTGAAACTGGCAGAAGGCTCCCAAAGGGCCAGAGGTGAGCTGGGAGGTTTGCCCAGGCCAGGCCCCTTCTGGCCAGCAGTCCAAACCCAGAGGGGGAGTGGGCACCCAGGGCCAGGGCAGACTGGGCATGCAGAAGAGTGTGCCTATCTCCAAAGTGCCAATTTAGAACAGGGACCTTTCTTCAATAAAGACTGCTTGAATCTGGCAGAAGGCTCCCTGTGGAGCCAGAGGGAGAAGGTTGCCTGTGCAGTCAGAGGTGAGCTAAAGGCCTCCACAAGCACGATCCCAACTGGCAGGAAGTTGGCGCCCAGAAGAGGATCCAGAGATTTGGAATTCACAGTGCAATCCAGGTGCCCCACCTCCAGGGAAGTCTGTGGGACTTCAAGATGCACCTTTGTAACTAAACACAGAAGGAGGAGAGATTCTGTGACAGTGACCATTAACATACTCAAAGTACCACTGCCTCACTAGACTTCTGGCATAACAGTTTTTGACTCATTTGGATTGCCAGTTTCTGAAACTCCCAAAAGAACACACCAAAAAGATGCCAGCTAGAACCATCATCACAGTGTCCCAATGCATAAGGAAAATTAGAAGACAGGCAGCAGGGAAAAGAAAAACTACAATAAAAGTAGCATTGCCTCAGAAAAAAGACAGCACACACACAAAAAAAAAACCACCCACCAGCTTGCAACTATGGTGAATTGGAAGAACTTCTGAGGCTTCCAGAAAAAGAACTTAAAATTGCCATGATGAAAAAACTGATGGAAGTAATTAAGGAAAACAATGCTCAGAAGAATGAAATTGAGTCCCTAACGAGGGAAGTAAAATAAATGCAGGAGATCAAAGAATTAATGGAGTCACTAAAGAACTCTGGGAAAAGCAATGAAAGCAGAATAGATGAAATGGAAAAAACGAATAAGTACTCTTGAAGACACAGAAATAAAAAGAACCAAAACAGAAAAGGAAAGAGAAGTACAAAGGACAAAGACCGAAGAAAGACATCGGGAACTATCTGACTCCATGAGAAAAGGAAACATAAGAGTTATAGGAATCCCAGAAGGAGAGGAGAGACATGTAGGAACAGAGAAAATATTCAAGGAGGTAATTGAAGAGAACTTCCCAAATGTGAAGAAGGAGCTGAAAATTGATATACAAGAAGCAAGAAGAACACCAAACTTCCACGACGAAAGGAAAAATACAGCAAGACACATAATAGTAAAGCTCCCAAGAATCCAGGACAAGGAAAAAATAATGAAGCTGACAAGAGGGAAGAAACAGATAAAATTCAAAGGAAAACCAATAAGACTGACATCAGACTTCTCCGAAGAAACACTACGGGCAAGGAGAGAGTGGAGGGACATAGTTAACAGACTCTAAGAAAACAGATGCCAACCAAGAATAGTCTATCCCGCAAAGTTCTCCTTCCTCGATGAAGAAAGAATAAGGTGGGCCTCCCCCGTGGTGCAGCGGTTGAGCGCTGGGTTGCGAAGCTGCCCGCGGCATCTGAGGCACCAGATCCATCCCCGGCAGCTCCCCGACCACCAGAGGAGGGTCCCACATGGCGCGCAGACCTCTCCTGCCTCCCGCTGGTCCCCTCAGCAAGGTACTTCAGTCCTCCTGCCTCCTCTGCACCCCGCTCTGGCTCTGGAGAATTCTCTCACGCTCCCGCACTTCTGACTGTACCCAGTGGATGTAAAAACAAAACAAACAAACAAATCATAAATAAAAATACATGCCTCTTTAAAAAAAAAAAAAGGTAAGAAAGAAAGAATAAGGACCTTCCCAGACAAACAGAAACTCTGGAATTTCATTATGACTAAACCACCACTCTAAAAAATACTACAAGGAGTCCTAAAGCCAGAACCTCAGAGGGATGAATAACAATGAAAGAAGGCCAAAAAAAAGTTATTAAAAGAATAAATAAATAAAATCAAAGGAAAGACAAACACAATGGCAAATACAGATGCTAACATATCAATACTAACTCTAAATGTAAATGGACTAAACTCTTCAATAAAAAGACACAGAGTTGCAGCCTGGATTAAGAAACAAAACCCAACCTTTTGCTGTCTCCAGGAAACACATTTAGCTACAAAAGATAAAAATAGGCTCAAAGTTAAAGGATGGAGAACAATCCTACCAGCTAATGGACCAAAAAAGAAAGCAGGAACAGCTATACTTATATCACGTAAAACATTTCAAACTCAAAAACGTAAAAAGAGACCCCAACGGTCACTACATTATGATCAAGAGGAAAATACTTCAAGAAGAAATAATACTCATTAACATATATTCACCAAACAAAGGAGCACCCAAATATATCAGACAACTATTATCATCTTTGAAAACAGATATCAGAGAAAACACATACGTAGTGGGAGACTTCAGCACACCACTATCAACAATGGATAGATCAATGAGACAAAAAATAAGTAAAGACACTAAAGCTCTAAATAAGCATCTAGAGCGCTTGGGCTTAACAGACATCTATAGAACACTAAACCCAAAAAAATCTGAGCAGACATTTTTTCTCAAGTGCACACGGATCATTCTCCAGGATTGATCACATACTGGGACAAAAGACAAACATCAACAGATACACCAAGATTGAAATCATACCAATCATCTTTTCTGACCATGAAGGCATCAAACAAGAAATAAACCATAAAAAGAAGGCAAGGAAGAAAAAGAAAAATACCAGATGGTCTCACTCATAGCAGGAATCTAGAAAACTTAAGGGACCAGGAAAATGAATATAAGAAAGTGAAAATCAAAATCAACAAAAAACTATGAACCAGAGACACTTTTTGGGGGGTGGGGGCGGGAGGGGAAGGATTGGGGTCAGAATGGGGTGTTTGCCATTGTATGGGGGAATATAAAAATAAAATTTAATATTAAAAAAATAATAATAATAAATAAATAAATAAATAAATAAAAAAGAAGGCAAGGAACTCTCCTACCTCATGGAGATTGAAACCCACACTACTAGAAGATCACTGGACTAATGAAGAGATCAAAGAAGAAATTAAAAAATTCTTTGAATTGAATGACAAGGAGGACACCAATTTCCTAAATGTATGCGATGCAGCAAAAGCAGTAATAAAAGGAAAATATATAGCAATAGAAGCTCACATCAAGAGACAAGAAAGAACTCAAAGAAACAACCTAATCTCAAAGCTCAAAGAACTAGAAAAAGAACAACAAAAAAAAACCCAAAATCAGTAGAAGAAAAGAAATAATAAAAACCAAAGCAGAAATAAATGAAATCAAAACTAAAAAAAAAAAAAAAACCCAAAAGATCAATGAAACCAAGAGCTGGTTCTTAAAAATAAATAAATAAAATAGACAAACCCCTAGCCAGGCTCACAAAGGAAAAAAGGGAGAAAGCATAAATAAACAGGATCACAAATGAAAGAGGAGAAAACACAACGACACAGCAGAATTCAAAGAATAATAAGAAACTACTATGAAGAGTTATATGGAAACAAGTTCAACAATCTAGAGCAGATGGACAAATTCCTACAACTCTACAATCACCCAAAGCTAGATAAAGAAGAAATAGAAAACCTCAACTGACCAATTAAAAGCAGCGAAATTGAAATGGTAATCAAAAACCGTCTCAAAAACAAAAGCCCAGGACCTGATGGATTTACAAATGAATTCTACCAAACGTTCAGAAACAATTTAGTCCTATCATTCACAAACTCTTCCAAAAAATTGAGAAGGAAGAGATAATTCCAAACACATTCTTTGAAGCCAACATTACACTAATACCAAAACCAAACAAGGACAACACAAAAAAAGAAAACTACAGGCCAATCTTGCTAATGAACACTGATGCAAAAATCCTCAATAAAATTTTTGATATCAGAATCCAACAATGTATCCATAAGATAATTCACCACGACCAAGTAGGATTCATTCCAGGGACACAAGGATGGTTCAACATCCGAAAATCAATCAACGTTATCCAACACATCAACAAAAAGAAATATAAAAACCATATGATAATATCAATAGAAGCCAAGAAAGCTTTTGACAAAGTGCAACACCCATTCATGATAAAAGCCCTTGAAATTCTTGGGATACAAGGAATATACCTCAACATCATAAAGCCCATATATGACAAGCCAACAGCCGGTATCATTCTCAATGGCGAAAAGCTGATAGCATTCCCATTAAGATCTGGAACAAGAAAGGATGTCCACTCTCACCACTGCTTTCCAATATAACACTGGAAGTCCTAGCCAGAGCAATAAGACAAGAGAAAGGCATACAAGGAATCCAAATAGGAAAAGAAGAATTCAAACTATCACTATTTGCAGATAATATGATAATATATAGAGAGAACCCCAAAAAACTCCACAGAAAAACTAATTCAACTAAATCAGTTCATTAAAGTGGCAGGATACAAAAGCAACATGCAAAAGTCAGCAGCCTTCCTATACACAAACAATAAATCTGAAGAAGAAGAAATCAAAAAAAACCATTTCTTTTATTATTGAAACAAAAAAAAATCAAATACTTGGGAATAAATCTAACAAAAGAGGTAAAGGACCTATGCAAAGAAAACTATAAAATGCTGTTAAAAGAAATAGAAGAAGAATTTTAGGAGAGTGTGGAGCAACATGGCGGCGAGGAGACGCTGCGAGTAAGATCTCCCATTAAAAAAAGTTAATAGGGAGGAAAAGTGGCAGGTCCCAGTGAGAGCTGGGACACGGAAGATAAACGATGACCCCAGCAAACTACCTGAAGAAGAAAGTTGCCATAAAAGAGGACTAGAAGGGAGGAAAGCGCAGAACCCTGCTCCGCTCCCCCACCCACAGAGTCGGCACTCTCCGACCAGCAGAGAGGAGGAAAAAAACAAACTAAAACGACCAACAAACAAACTACGCATCAAGCGGGACTGTGAGTGGAAAGGAACTATTGCAGCCACCACACCCCGTGAACGGGAGCTGTGGAGAACCCTGCAAGATTCGCCATGGCGGTGAGCGAACGGCTCCAGGCGCCATTAGAGAATAACAAAGACTCTGGACCCGCACACAGCCCCAGGCCGGCCAGTAATCTTGCGTGGAAAAGCGGCTCACTTGGAACGCTTGAAAAGCAAACGCGGATCGTGATCGCGGCTGCCCAGGTCCCCGCACCTGCGACCTAGGCTTGCGGGGAGACGTGCGGAGGCCCTCACTGGGGTGAAGTCCCTCACAGAGTAAGCAGGAACCAGGTGCCCAGGCACGGGAGCGGGGTGCAAAAGGCGCCATTCCAGAGCCACTGAACTGGGCTACAGCCCACATCCTGGAGCTGAGGGCTTTGGAACTGAGACCCGGGGCACGAAATTCGGGGCGTGGGTTCTCCACGACGGTGGGGCACAAGGCAGACACAGCACCCCAAAGCCGCTGAGGTTTACCCTACCATTCCCGCTCTGTTCCCTGTCCCATGGGTTGGGGGGGCGAAAAACAGCCCCCCCAGGACAATAGGATAGATCTTTGGCGCCACCTAGCGACCAGGAAAAAAAAAGTCACTAACACCCCATAGAATAGGGAAATTTCTTAAGACTGCTTGAAAAGGGCAGAAGGCTCGCGGAGGAGAAAGTGGCCAGCTGGGAAGTAAGCCCACGCCAGGCCCCTTCTGACCAGCAGTCTGAGCCCACAGAGGGAACAGGCACCCACGGCCGGGGCAGACCGGGCATGCAGAAGAGTGCCTGAGACCGGAAATGCAGGGACTGAATCCCGCGTCGCCATTTTAGAACAGGGACATTTCTTCACTAAAGACTGCCTGAAACCAGCAGAAAGCTCCCTCAGAAGCCAGAGATGGCTCCTGGAGGAGCCAGAGGGGAGCGGAGAAGTTCACCCAAGATGCCGGCCAGTCCGAGCAACACAGTGTCCCAATGCATATGACAAATTAGAAAACAGACAGTAGGGAGTAGAAGAACCACACACAACCTAACAACTCCTCAGGAAAAAATCACACCACAAAAAGAAAAATACCCTCCAGATTACAACGACAGTAACTTGGAAGAACTTCTGAGACTTCCAGAAAGAGAATTTAAAATTGCTGTGATAAAAAAAACTGACAGAAGTCAAAAAGGAAAACAATGATATGAGAAAAATAATCAACGATCAGAAGAATGAAATTGAGTCCATAAAGAGGGAAGCAAAAGAAACGCAGGAGATAAAAGAATTAATGGAGGAACTAAAGAACTCTGGGAAAAGCAATGAAAGCATAATAGATGAAATGGAAGAACGAATAAGTACTCTTGAAGACACAGAAATAAAAAGTACCAAAACAGAAAAGGAAAGAGAAGTACGAAGGAAAAAATAAGAAGAAAGACTTTGGGAACTATCTGACTCCATAAGGAAAGGAAATATAAGAGTTATAGGAATTCCAGAAGGAGAGGAGAGAGATGTAGGAGCAGAGAAAATATTCCAGGAGATAATTGAAGAGAACTTCCCAAATGTAAAGAAGGAGCTGAAAATTGATATACAAGAAGCAAGAAGAACACCAAACTTCCACGACGAAAGGAAAAATACATCAAGACACATAATAGTAAAGCTCCCAAGAATCCAGGACAAGGAAAAAATAATGAAGCTGACAAGAGGGAAGAAACAGATAACATTCAAAGGAAAACAAATCAGGCTGACATCAGAGTTCTCTGAAGAAACACGACGCGCAAGGAGAGAGTGGAGGGACATAGTCAACAGACTCCAAGAAAACAGATGCCAACCAAGAATAGTCTATCCCGCAAAGCTCTCCTTCCTCTATGAAGAAAGAATAAGGACCTTCCCAGACAAACAGAAACTCTGGAATTTCATTACGACTAAACCCCCACTCCAAAAAATACTACAAGGAATCCTAAAGCCAGAACCTCAGAGGGATGAATAACAATGAAAGAAGGCCAAAAAAAAGTTATTAAAAGAATAAATAAATAAAATCAAAGGAAAGACAAACACAGTGACAAATACAGATGCTAACATATCAATACTAACTCTAAATGTAAATGGACTAAACTCTTCAATAAAAAGACACAGAGTTGCAGCCTGGATTAAGAAACAAAACCCAACCTTTTGCTGTCTCCAGGAAACACATTTAGCTACAAAAGATAAAAATAGGCTCAAAGTTAAAGAATGGAAAACAATCCTACCAGCTAATGGACCAAAAAAGAAAGCAGGAACAGCTATACTTATATCAGATAAAACAGACTTCAAACTCAAAAAATAAAAAGAGACCCCAATGGTCACTACATTATGATCAAGGGGACAATACTTCAAGAAGAAATAACACTCATTAACATATACTCACCAAACGAAGGAGCACCAAAATATATCAGACAACTGTTGTCCTCTCTGAAAACAGACATCAGAGAAAACACATACGTAGTGGGAGACTTCAACACACCACTATCAACAATGGATAGATCAACAAGACAAAAAATAAGTAAAGAAACTAAAGCTCTAAATAAGGACCTAGAGCATTTGGGCTTAACAGACATCTATAGAACACTAAACCCAAAAAAAAAAATGGAGAACACATTTTTCTCAAGCGCACGCAGATCATTCTCCAGGATCGATCACATACTAGGACACAAGACAAACATCAAAAGATACACGAAGATTGAAATCATACCAACCATCTTTTCTGACCATGAAGGCATCAAACTAGAAATTAACCATAAAAAGAAGGCAAAGAACTTTCCTACCTCATGGAGACTAAAAACCACACTGCTGGAAGACCAGTGGACTAATGAGGAGATCAAAGAAGAAATTAAAAAATTCTTTGAATTGAATGACAAGGAGGACACCAATATCCTAAATGTATGGGATGCAGCAAAAGCAGTAATAAGAGGAAAATATATAGCAATAGAAGCTCACATCAAAAAACAAGAAAGAACTCAAAGAAACAACGTAATCTCGAAGCTCAAAGAACTAGAAAAAGAACAACAAAAAAAACCCAAAACCAGTAGAAGAAAAGAAATAATAAAAACCAAAGCAGAAATAAATGAAATTGAAACTAAAAATACAATCCAAAAGATCAATGAAACCAAGAGCTGGTTCTTTGAAAAAAATCAATAAAATAGACAAAACCCTAGCCAGGCTCACAAAGGAAAAAAGGGAGAAAGCACAAATACACAGGATCATAAATGAAAGAGGAGAAATCACAACAGACACAGCAGAAATCAAAAGAATAATCAGTAACTACTATGAACAGTTATATGGAAACAAGTTCAACAATCTAGAGGAGATGGACAAATTCCTACAACTCTACAATCACCCAAAGCTAGATAAAGAAGAAATAGAACACCTAAACAGACCAATTACAAGCAGCGAAATTGAAATGGTAATCAAAAACCTCCCCAAAAACAAAAACCCAGGACCTGATGGATTTACAAATGAATTCTACCAAACACTCAGAGACGAATTAGTGCCTATCCTTCACAAACCTTTCCAAAAAATTGAGAAGGAAGGGACAATACCAAACACATTCTATGAAGCCAACATTACACTAATACCAAAACCAAACAAGGACAACACAAATAAGGAAAACTACAGGCCAATCTCCCTAATGAACACTGATGCAAAAATCCTCAATAAAATTTTAGCTATCAGAATCCAACAATGTATCCATAAGATAATTCACCACGACCAAGTAGGATTCATTCCAGGGATACAAGGATGGTTTAACATCCGAAAATCAATGAACGTTATCCAACACATCAACGAAAATAAATATAAAAACCATATGATAATATCAGTAGATGCTGAGAAAGGTTTCAACAAAGTGCAACACCCATTCATGATAAAAGCCCTTGAAATTCTTGGGATACAAGGAACATACCTCAACATCATAAAGGCCATCTATGACAAGCCAACAGCCAGTATCATTCTCAATGGTGAAAAGCTGAAAGCAATTCCATTAAGATCTGGAACAAGACAAGGATGTCTATTCTCACCACTGTTTTTCAATATAATACTGGAAGTCCTAGCCAGAGCAATAAGACAAGAGAAAGACATCCAAGGAATCCAAATAGGAAAAGAAAAGTCAAACTATCACTATTTGCAGATGATATGATAATATATATAGAGAACCCCAAAAACTCCACAGAAAAACTAATTCAACTCATCAATCAGTTCAGTAAAGTGGCAGGATACAAAATCAACACGCAAAAGTCAGTAGCCTTCCTATACACAAACAATAAATCTGAAGAAGAAGAAATCAAAAAAATCATCCCTTTTATTATTGAAACAAAAAAATCAAATATTTGGGAATAAATCTAACAAAAGAGGTAAAGGACCTATACAAAGAAAACTATATTGCACTGTTAAAAGAAATAGAAGAAGACACAAAGAAATGGAAAGATATTCCCTGCTCATGGATTGGAAGAATAAACATTATTAAAATGGCCATCCTAACAAAAGCCATATACAGATTCAATGCTATTCCAATCAAAATTTCAATGTCATTCTTCAAAGAAATAGAACAATTAGTGATGAAATTCATATGGAATCACGAAAAACCCCGAATAGCCAAAGCTCTACTGAAAAAAAAAAAAGAAGGGAATGGAGGCATCACACTCCCAGACTTCAAACTCTACTACAAAGCCATAATCATCAAAACTGCATGGTATTGGAACAAGAACAGACATACAGGCCAATGGAATCAAATAGAAAATCCAGAAATAAACCCACAGATTTATGGTCAACTAATCTTTGACAAAGGAGTAAAGACTATGCATTGGAGCAAAGAAAGTTTGTTCAATAAATGGTGCTGGGAAAACTGGGTTGCTACATGCAAAAGAATGAAGCTTGACCACTACCTCACACCATACACAAAAATCAACTCAAAATGGATTAAAGAACTAGACATAAGACCTGAAACCATAAAATACATAGAAGGAAATATAGGCGAAACACTACGTGATATGCACATCAAAGACATCTTTACAGACACATCACCCAAAGCAGTGATAGTGAAGGCAAAGATAAACAGCTGGGACTACATCAAATTAAAGAGCTTCTGCACAGCAAAAGAGACAATAACAAAAACAAAGAGAAACCCCAACGACTGGGAGAACATTTTTGCACCCAACACTAATGATAAAGGACTGATCACAAAAATCTGCAAAGAGCTGATGAGACTCAACTACAACAAAGAAAATAACCCATCAATAAATGGGCAGAAGAGCTAAAAAGAACCTTCTGTGAAGAGGAAATGCAAATGGCCAACAGGCATATTAAAAATGTTCAACATCACTTGTAATCAGGGAAATGCAAATCAAAACTACCATGAGATACCATCTTACACCAGTGAGAATGGCACATATTAAAAAAACTATCAACAACAAATGTTGGCGAGGATGTGGACAAAAAAGGAACTCTTCTGCACTGTTGGTGGGAGTGCAAACTGGTCCAACCACTGTGGAGAGCTGTGTGGAGATTTCTGGACCTACCTACATAGAGCTTCCATATGATCCAGCAATTCCACTCCTAGGTATTTACCCAAAGGACACAGAAACATCAATTCCGAAGAGCACCTGCACCCCTATGTTTATATCAGCACTGTTTACAAAGCTAAGCTTTGGAAACAACCCAAATGCCCCAAAATATATGACTGGATCAAGAAGATCTAGTACATATACACCATGGAATATTACTCAGCATTCAAAAAAGATAAATACATGCAATTTGCAGCAATATGGATGGCGCTGGAAGGAATCATGCTCAGCGAAATAAGCCAGAAAGAAAAAGAAAAATACCGGATGGTCTCACTCATAGCAAGAATCTAGAAAACTTAAATAAGGGACCAGGAAAAAGAATATCTATAAGAAAGTAACAATCAAAATCAACAAACAACTATGAACCAGAGACACTCTATGGGGGGTGAGGAGTGGGAAGGAGGGATTGGGGTCAAAATAAGGGGGTCCAATTGTATGTGGAATATAAAAATATATATATATATTAAAAAAATTAAAAAAGAAATAAAAAATATGGTTATTGAGGTAACATTGGTTTCCAACACTGTGTATGTTACAGGGGTATAGGTTCATACCTCCATAGGTGTGTGTTATCATACCACACGCATCATTAAAGACTCTGTCTATTAAAAAAAAATTTGTGTCAAAACAAAATGGCTATCTTAAAAAATGGTGCAAAATAGGAAGACAAAAAACATGTTGAAGCACTGAATGTCTGAGAGAGGTATTTTAGAAAAATGTTTTGTGCTAGATTGCCTTGCTTTAGAAATATTTTGTTGTCAATATTGTACTTATGTAAAACCAAATTTAATTTCTTTTTCATCTGCAGTCAAGACTCAAGTATTCTTAAACTACTTTTTCTGGTTCTTGATGACAAATTAAATACTGTTTAGGAAATCTAAAATCTTGGTTCTCTTTTACACTCAAACTTGGTTAACTGAAAAATACAGTCCTATCAGCACTGTTGATCACTGTTTATATATATATATATATATATATATATATATATATATATATATATATATATATATACTTTTTTAAAAGCTCTAGTTATCACTCTGGGTAATTTAGTGTTGTTTTATAAAAATCTGTATATATTTATTAACTCTGTGACAAATTTTTTCTTGAAGTCAAATTTCAAAATCAATAAAGTTTATTGATCAGTAAAATGATTGACTATGTCTTAGGACTCTTAATAAATTATTTTCCTTGTAGGAAAATGCTACAACATTGGACCAATCTAGAGATATCAAAACTTCATTGAGAAAACATTGTCATGGAGAGGAAAAGTTATAACTTTTCAGTATATATAAAATTTGATTAAAGTGTTCTAAAGTATATGAGAGTTTTAAAAACCATGTATGTTCCAGTATATTATTGGATGATTCTTATTATTCTGAAATACATGTGTGTGTGTGTGTGTGTGTGTGTGTGTGTGTCCCAAAATATCCTTGTGAGCAAACATCCTTGCATTTTGTCTTAAACCATAATTTTAGGTATGGTCATTCTCAAGTTTTGGTTATTTCTAAGGGTAACTTGCTGAGCTTTGTCTATTCCAATCAAAATTCAGAAAACTCACAAAAAGAGACTGACAATATAGATATGTTTTGGAACTGAGAAGACCTATGATCAAGACTTAATAGATGGGAAAAGTTCCCTGAGGAGGATTTGTATAATCTTTAATGTCTTTTTAAAAGTATTGGTTTTTAATGTTTTGTTTTTTATCTCCAGAGAACTTGTCTATACCAGGGCTATGATCTTAGCAGTGGCAATTTGCATCTTTTTATGAGCAAACTAGAACATTTGCTTTTCTCTTTTCTCATCCTAAAAATGTGTAGGCCATATTTGTACTTCTCAGGACATTTGTCTACCTTTGCACAACCTCAATAGACAATTTTATTTATTTCTCCTTAAACAAGAAAATTAAAAACATGTTTTGTTACAAGGCTTTGATTGAAATTATTCTGGGAGTAAAATTGGAACTGAGCTGAGAAGAACGAGCCAAGAAGAGCCTGTCACCTTGCTTACCAGATTCCAAAGACCTCCATGAAAGGTGAGGAAGCTGCCTCCATTGGCAGGACTGGAAAAACCCTGGAGAAAGCTCTGGGACCCTTGAGGAGAAGAAGTCTCAGGTGAAGTCTGGTAAGACTGTGACTTTGATGAAGCCTGCATGGACTGGGTGTTAAAAGGCTCACACTAAGGCCTGTGGAATTTTCCACAAAGAACAACATTCTGCTTGGTTATTCTGTCCTGAGTTTATGCAAATATAGGTAAAATTGTTTAAAATTGCCCTTGGTTTACTATTTTACAGACTTGGGATGATGGTAGAGAAAAATGATGTCTCAGTCACTATTTATACTAGTCTCTGGTCCTCTTCAGTGAGGGCTGTACCCTACATGCCATCCTCTTGAGGAAGGGAAAAAGCCATCCCTGTTACACTGAGGACTATGATATGCTGTACACCTCATTACAGCCATACCTCATTACAGTACACTCATTACATTAACACCATGTCAGGAACTGTGGCACCAGCAAGTGCAGGCCTTCCTTGGTAAACCCCAACCAGGACCCCACTCAGCAGAAAGCAGCCAGAAGATGCCACGCCCCTTTCTCCCACAGAAGTGGAAGGGCAGACCAGAGGGTGGGGATCATGATGCAGTTACAAATGACTGGTCTCTCAGATAAGCATGAACTAGTTTGTCTTTCCTGTATTTCTTGCAATTCCCCCCTTGTTTGACAGGTTTGTCTTTAGATAACCAGTCCTCCTGAATTTCAAGGAAGAGGAAGTTAAACATCAGCTATTGAAGAAAAGCAGGCTGGCACCTTTCTGTCTCCATGCCAGCCGCTTCCCCCTCCGCTTTGCAGCCCCTCACCCATTTTCCCCCTTTTTCCCTTCCTAGAAACACCCCTGCCCTCTGCCCAGGAGCAGGATGGTGGTCTTTCAGATATGAGTCTGCTGCCCTCTCATTTGTTGACAAATTCAACCACTTTCCTCTTCCTCAAACTCTGTTTCCTTTTATTGGCTGAGGGAAAAAGAAATTGGCGTTCAGTGTCTGAGATCAGACCCAGCATTGGAATGGAAATAGAAACAAAATTGCCCGAGAGCAAATCATTCCAACACAGAGAAGATCCCTTGAATTGTTCGGATCCAGACCTTGCAAGAACCCAAGATATCGCCAAGGATGCCCCTCCTTAAGGTGACAAGCCATGACCAGTGCCTGCTGAAGGCTCTTTGGCCTTCGCACCCAGACAGACATGTGCGAATGGAAACCACACGGGTTCCGGCGGCTGGCTTGCAAAACCCTGGGAGGCAGAAACCGAGAACCAGTCACAGTCCAAAACCCCAACAGCAGTCTGGGCCTCCCTGGTGCTGCAGGGGTTCAAGTATCAGCGCTATCAAGCTAGAACCGGCCACAGTGGCCAGAGTTTGATGCCGGGCCGGGGAGCTGACCCACACTGTGGAGCAGAACACTCCTGTCCCCGCCAGGGCTCCCCTCGGAAGTGGATCTGACTGTTTCGCTCCCAACCCTGTTTCTGGTGAATCCTCTCCTCCATGCTATTCTGGCCTGCACCCCACTTCTTCTTTGCTTCAATTAATTTAAAATATCATTAAAAACAAAGACTTTACATTTAACAGCATATTAGTGTATTTATGGATTTTTTTACATATGAACATGTATTTTCCCTTCACTTAATTCAAGAGTCATGTGCTATTGCTATTATTACCTGCCTATCACAGATAGGGACACAAGAAAAAAACTAAAAAAATAATTTCCCCAAGACTTTATAGTAAATAAGCAAGTAACCTAATTTAAATTTGAACGTTAGCTATTGGGATGACTATATTTTTCATCACTAAGAACTGCTGGGCATTAAAAAAGAAATGATAGCAATGATCTCCTTTGATTTACAAAGAAGGATGGAATTCTATCATATTAATATATGATTAAATAAATGTTCCATATAATGATAATTAATGTACATAGAATACTCTGATTTAGACATTTTCCATTTATTCTTAAAGACAAACCTTATCTTACAATCAGCCTAGAGGATATTTGCAGGCCCTGAATTAAATTTTTCATGTGAAAGTCTTAATGAAATTTTAGGTTTATTCTAGGGGAGTGCACGTATAGAGATATATGAATATAAACTGCTCAAATTACTAATCAATTTGTTCTTTGATCCAGATCTGTGTAATAGGAATCTTCTAAGTACCACAAAATGGGGCCAAGAGGGAAGTTCCCCCACCTGAAGCTGAAGTATGTGTTGGACTGTCTTCCAGGAATGTAAGGTGGGTCCATCCGCACATATGCATGGCCCATAACAGGAACATGTTAAGAGGTGCTGTGATCTGGACTTCATCCTGGAGTGGTTACCTGAGGGTTCTGAAAGGATAACTCAGAAAACTAGAGCCATAGATATAGTTTACAAGGCTTTCCATGAAAACCAGCATCGGCTCATCATCAGTACACTCTACCAGAGAGAGAGATTTGAGAAAGATGAAAATTTAAATAGAAAGCAGGCCAGTAAATACAGAAAAGAAAAAAAAATTATCATATAAGGAAAAGATAGCCAAGATCAGCAATTTTCTGGAGCACAAGGACCACAGGGAAAGCTTTTGGTACGGGACCTGGCAAGAGCCATGCATATCGTTGCAGTGCTATGCAAGAAATCCCAGGTCCAGACATGCAAATGAGCCTCTTACTTTCCCTTCAGTTTGTGAAACAAAAGTGTAAAGTAATCTACTTTGTACTCACGGAGTATTTCTGCTGGGAGAAGAAGATGAAAAGAATAGGTCAGGGGCTACCAGCAAACATTTCCAATTTTAAGGCCATTTCAGTGACTCATTCAGGGCTGCTACTATATAAGGCCAAATGTGGCATTTAATCTATGAAGCTAATTCATTTCATGCATGTTTGCTTGGGGCATTATTTCATTTCCCTGGAAGTTCCCATACGACTTACAGTATAGAATATTATTCATTGTACACAAAAATATAATGGGTCTTTATAATGTAGTAAATATAAAGGATATTTTAGTATATCATCACTGTGAATCTCACAGTCTAAAATCTATTTACCTTATTCACAGAAATTCAAGTGTTTTCTACATGGATACAGAATATTCAGCTCAATTCTTTCCTCTGTTAGTAAGATGGGCTCTCTATACTGACCTCATTTTTGTGGATTTATTTCATACTATTGTTCCCAAGAAGAGTTACTTTGTATTTTGGGCTTTATATGTACCTAGTTGGCCAGAAACATGAGCAGGCTAAATATAAACAGACCAAAAAAAAAAACCCTCTTATATTCAGAACAACTGAATAGCAACATTTCTCTATATTAAAGACAAGAAGCTACCTATAAATCGTTTTTCAACTCCATAATATAGTGATAGCCAGAAATTAATGAGGCAAAGGTAGCTTTCCCAGTTCCCCCCGAGCTCTGATGAAAATGAACAGGTAAGAAATAAAACTATAACACAAATCTAGACCCATAGTTGGATAGCTGACAGCTGCATGACTGCAGGAAAAATAGTCAATGTTTTCTGTGATGATAGATTGAAATGAGATTGAAGTACAGCTGGATTTTGTCTGATGCTCCATAACAGCATACATCTCTCTCAGACTTAAAAGAAGTATCTGGATGAGTTTGACCACTTAGACTATTCAATAATCACAAATTCTATCACTTTTCTTTGTACATAAATATTGATAATTTTCTTCTATCTAATGTGGCATTTCAGAAATAAGAATGCCTTGCTAAATACTGTTTGTAATAGATTCAGGTTTGCTCAATGATACCTATGTGATGACTTCTCTAAGACCTTACTAAAATGATGTACACAATTCATGATATTTTTACTAGACTCAGAAAGATATAACCCCATGAACTCAAGAACTGTGATTTCTGAATGATACTACACTCATATTCTTCTAGAAATGTGCTAATTATGTTTATATATGAGATTGGTCAGTATGCTTTAAAAGTTATTCAGAAGAAAACAGACTATATATATATATATATAATATATCTTTTTAAAAAAGATTTACTTATTCATACAAGAACCGGGGTACAGGCCAGAGGCACGGGAGGGTGAGAGGATTCACCAGAGCCAGAGCGGGGAACAGAACAGGCAGACTGATGAAGTACACTGCTGAGAGGAGCAGCGGGTGGCAGGAGAGGTCTGCGCGCCATGTGGGACCCTCGCCAGCCAGCCAGGATCGAACTGGCGCTGCAGAGGCTGTGGACAGCTTCACAGCATGACGCTCAACTGCCTGTGCCACCAGGGGAGGCCCTATATAATATACTTTTCATTAAACTATTAACTGTTCTTCCATCAACGTTCAGTTCATCTTATTTATTAAATAAATTACATTCCCAAATATTTTATTTTATGCCTGTCAGGCAGAATTTCATGTTCATTTTTATTATATTCCTATGCATAATATGAAAGTTACTGCCAGAATGCAGAGGTCATTCATATGAGGAAAGAGGTTTTTTGGTGGGTAGGGCAAGGGGTGAGACATTCTTAGTTATTTAAAAAACACAAGAAATTCTCAGTGTCATCCTGTAAATGCTGTGAAGGTTAACAACAAGGATTATGTTTATCCATTACTCTAAGGACAAAGAATGAAATTTAGCCTGGCCAACAGACCCTGGATCATCTGTACTCCATCCTCCTTCATTTAAATAAATAGATATACCCAGCTCGGGCCTCCCCTGTTGGCACAGCGGTTGAGCACTGGGCTGAGAAGCTGCCTGCAGCCTCTGCAGCGCGGATTAGATCCCCGGCCACCAATGAGGATCCCACATGGTGTGCAGACCTCTCCTGCCGCGCCTGCTGCTCCCCTCAGCAGTGTATTTCATCACTGTTCTGTTCCCCACTCTGGCTCTGGTGAAATCTCTCACCCTCCCGCGCTACTGACTGTACACAGTGATTGTATAAATAAATTTAAAAATCTTTAAAAAATACATATACCCAGCTCATGGGTTGGAGGAATCAACATTGTTAAAATGGCCATCCAGCCCAAAGCAATTTAGAGAGTCAGTGCAATCCCAATAAAAACCCCATGGCATTCTTCAAAGAAATAGAATAAAGGTTACTGAAGTTCATAAGAAATCACAAAAGACCCCAAATAGCCAAAGCTTTCCTGATATCAAAGGGGAGAAATGAAGGTATCACACTCCTGATTTCCACTATGCTATAAAGCCAGAGTGGTTAAAGCAGCATGGCAATGGAACAAAATCAGACACACAGACTAATGGATAGAATGGAGAGCCCAGAAATAAAGCCACATGTTTATGGGAAATTAATATATGAGACAGGGTACCTCCCTGGAGGTGCAGCCATTGAGCACTGGGCTGCGAAGCTGCCTGCAGCCTCAGCAGCACCGGTTAGATGCCCGGCCACTGGCGAGGGTCCCCTCAGCAGTGTACTTCGTCAGTCTGCCTGTTGTGCTCCCCGCTCTGGCTCTAGCGAATTCTCTCACCCTCCCGCACTTCTGACTGTACCCAGTGCTTGTAGAAATAAATAAATAAATCTTTTTTAAAAATAAATAAATTAAAATTAAAATAAAAAATAGAATGTTGTAACTCGAAATGCAAATAAAGTGAGGTGTCTTAAGAAATGTATTTAAATAGGCATGGCAGCTGCAAACAAGGCGGGGGATGTAGAAAGTCCCTCCACCCCCTGGAACCTCTACCCCCGGGACCCTCTAACCCCCCCCAAGACCCTCTCCCTCCAGGCACCCTCTACCTCTGGGACCCTCTCCCCCCCACCACCACCCTCTGCCCCCCGACCCTCTACTCCCAGGACCCTCTCTCCCCTGCATGCTCTACACCCCAGACCCTCTGCCCCTGGACCCTCTATCCCCAGGACCCTCTCCCCGCCCACCCCCCGCCCCCGGGACCCTCCACATCCCCCACCTTGTTTGCAGCGACCGTGCTCACTGGTCCTCCTCTGCTCCTTGGTCTCCGCCTGGAGACCTAGGGGTGCCGTGTGCGCAGGCCCCTCCCCAGGGGCCCACCCCCCCTTGCAGGGGCCCACACCCCCCGCCCCGCCCTGCCCCGCCCCACCCCGCAGGGCCCACCCCCACCCGGCAGGGGCCCGCCCCTTCCTAGGGGCCCACGCCTCCCCAGGGGCCCACCCCTCCTCAAGGGCCCTCCCCTCCCGCAGGGTCGCGTCCCTCCCCAGGGGCCCACCGCTCCCCAGGGGCCCACCCCCAGCAGCCAAGCCTGCCCGCTCTCCCAAAGGCCCCCTGTTTTCCAGCTGCAGGTTTGCCACTAGGCGTTGGGCGCAACCCCGCAAGGAGCCGTCTCCCCTACCCGCACCCCCGCCCCCTGCACCCCGCAACTTGCCGTCTCCGCACCGTGCCCCCTGGCTTCTCTGGCCACAGGACCCTGCGGCCACGACCCGCACGGCTGAGCAGCGCCCCGAGCCCAGCAGCACCACGGACACGGCGGAGACCCGCTCCTTCCAGACCCGGCACCTCGCGGGCGGAACGAGGCGCCCGTGTGCAGGACCCCATGGTCGCTCCCGACGCCCCCCACAGCCCCATCCCCGCAGGGGCGTTGGCTCAGGCCTATCCCGGCCGCGGGCTCAGCGCCCCCCTACCCCCCGCTGCGCGCGCTCTCCTGGGGTGACCGCCCAGCCCCAAGGGTGCTCACCGCCGTCCCTGCCACTCCAGGCCGCGTGCCCCGCTGCCGGGGACCCTGCGCCAGACCCTGAGACCAGCTCCCGCGGGCCGCTCCGGGCGCCCCCGCAGGCCCCTGCTCCTCCGCCCTCGCCCTCCCGCCCGCGGGCCTCCCCCACGGGGGCCGCGAGGGGCGCAGCTGCTCTGGGAGCCCCGTGGCTCGTCCCCGCGGGCAGGGCTCCCGGCTCGGCGCCCGCCTCGGCTGATCCGAGCGGCTCTTTGAGACTCTCCCGCCTGCTGCGGAGAACCCCCCCAGGACGCTTCGGACACCCCGACTCTCCTCTCGGGGGCTCAGAAGGGCCCCTCGCTCCCCCTGCCCCGGCGCCACGCGAAGGCACCCCCCAACCCGTCCCAAGCCGCTGGTGTGGCCGTGAGCCCCACCCTCCGTGGGCTGCCCCTGTGCGCCGGGGGACAGGGGGTCCGGGTGGGGGCGTCGGGCTCCTGCTCCCCCACTGCGTCTGCAGCTCGGGGTCCCAGGCGGGGTCCCCGCCGGCAGCTCGCCCTCCCCCCAGGTGTCCTCAGGTCTCTCCAGGGCCGCATCCGCCTTCTGGGGGCCGCGGCGCCTCCAGGGTCGTCCCCCCCGCCCGAGCAGAGCTCGGGGGACGCTCACCCCAGACCTGCTTTGAACCGGGCCAAGTCCATCCACGGCCCCCCGCCAGGCACACCGTCCCCCGCAGCTCCGAGTCGGGGGCCAGGTCTGAGCGGCTCTTCCGCAGGCGTCGTGGGCGTCCCTGGCGTGGGGCCGCGCTCCGGAGGCCCCGGCAGGCGGGCGGAGGGTCCAGGGGCCGCGAGGGGGGATTGGGGGGGGGGGGCTCCGGGGACCGAGCACGCAGGCTGGGGGCTCCAGGGCCCCGGGAACGCGGGAGGGGGGCCCTGGGGCCACCGGGGGGGGCGCTCCGGGGGAGCCCAGGCAGGCTGGCGTAGGGTCCTGGGGCCACGGGGGGCTCCGGGCGCCCCGGGCACGCGGTCGGAGGGTCCTGGGGCCGCGGGGGTGGGAGCTACGGGGTCCGGGCACGCGGGCGGAGGGTCCTGGGGCCGCGGGGGGCCCGGGGGCCCGGGCACGCGGCACCCTGACACTGTGCTCTTCCCAGCGCCCCCGCGGGGTCCGCTCCTCTCCCGCCCCCACTTCCGCCCCGGCCGCAGAGGCGCCCCTACATGCTCCGCCCGCATCCAGGGGTCCCCCGCGCCCCCACGCCCAGGTGGAGGCCGCAGAGCCCCGGCGCGCGGCGACCTGTACCCCCACACCCCGCTCGGCCCTGAGCCCCCCGCGGGGCCCGGGATCTGCACGGCCTCGCCCGCGAACATCGCGGCGTCTGGTTGGTCTCGGGAGAGGCTGCAGAGCCGCCGCCGCGCGGATGGCTGCCAGCGGGGACTCCAGAAAGCTGGGGGCGCCCCACCTCACTCTCCGGGAGCCTCCCCGCAGTTACCCCACCTGCGGCGCCACGCGTTCCCACCACCGCACTCCACATGCATTTAACCAAAATATTCCCGGGACCCAGCGCATCGCCCCCAAAGTGAATCACCCCGCTCCCACGAGGAATCCAGGCCCGGCCCATTGTACCCCCACACCCGCCCGGGACAGCCGCCTCCCCACGCTGACGACGCTGCTCTGCAGCTGTGCCCCCGCCCCTGCTCTCACACCGCGACGGGTCAGCGCGCCCCTGCACTGGTGCTTCTTCTTCAAGAGTCATTGTCTGCGTGTCCACGCGCGGGTGTAGACCAGAGGGAGTGCACCAGAGGAGTGGAGAGCGGAACGGGGATCTGCTGAATCCCTGGTTCAGGAGCAGCGGGGGGCTGGGGGCGCTGCGCGCTCCTGGCCACGGGTCCAGCTCCAGGCGGCGCGGCCGCGGCTGGACGGCGCCTCCTTCGACCCCAGGTCCGCCCCGCGGGGTCTTTCCGTGGACGCCGTCGCTGTGGGTCTCAAGTCCGCGCGACTTGTATTTATTTACTCTTTCCCTCGGGGCTGCTGCTCGGCTCATCCCCCAGACGCGGGGCGCCTTCGGGGGGGGGGGGGGACATCGGGCCGTTCGTCCTTTCCGCGGGGTCTCTGGCTCCGCGGCAGGAAAGGGTGTGTCTCAGCTTTCCCGCTCCGCACACGCGGCCGGGCCTCCTGACCACATCCTGTCCCCGCGGCCGTCGCAGGGGCGCGCTCCGCCCGACGCCACCCGCGACCCCAGCCCGGGGCTCCCGGGAGCGGCGTCGCTGCGGCGGCCCCGTTTCCGAGTGTGGGGGAGGGGAGCGCGGCTGGATGCGCCAGAGGGCGGCTACTCGCGTCCGGGAGACCCGTCCTGCTGGGGCGGGGGCGGGGCAGGGTGCGCCGACGCAGGGGGCGCCGCTCAGCGGGAGACCGGGGGCGCAGCGTCCCCCACTGCGGGGAGGGGCAGCTGCGACAAACGGGGAATGACCCCCTGTGAACCACGCTAAAGCTAAGTGGGGGGCTGCAGGGAGTGGGGGACAGGCGGTCTGCCAGCTGTGCCCACGGCACCCCGGGGCCAGTCTGTGTCCCGGCCCGTCCTCCCCACACCTGGTCCCCCTGACACCCCCTTCGGCCGCCGCCCCCGTCCTCTGACCCCAGCCCCTCGCTGGCCTCTCGGAGCCCCTTCTTCTTTCCGGGAACTAGACTTGTCCCCCCCCCCATACACCCCCTCCGCCAAGTCAGGGAGGATATCTGTCTTGGTTATTCTCACTCGCCGTCCCACAAGTGGGGACACCCCGTTACCCCCAAACCCGCCCGTCCCCCGTGGGCTCCGCCATCCAGCGCCCGAGACGGACACCCGCGGTGCCTCCGCGGAAAGGACCTTCACGCAGTCGGGGCGCGGCGGGGCGGGGCGGGGCGGGGCGGGGCGGCCCCGGCTCGCGTCCCCGGGAAGGCCCATCGGACGGGCTGTCCCGAGGCGGGCCAGGGGGCCCGGCGCCACCCGGGCCAGAGAGGTCCCGGAGAGCCCGCCCCGCCCCGCCCTGGGCCGCGCCTGATCTCCGGGCCGCGCACCCCCGGCGCTGCGGAGCGCGGGTCTGCGGGCCCCGCGGCTCCACTGAGCTCCCCGGGATGACGGCGGCGGAAGCTCCAGGGGGCGCGGCCAGGCGGCGGCCCGGCCTCCTCGAGGGAACGGCCCCCTGGGCGGCTGTTCGGGGCACGCGGGCCGGGCCCACATCGCCCCTGGGGCCCACGGGGTGCACCCTCACCCGACCCCGGAGCCCCTGGTGTCTGCAGATCACCAAGTCCTGCCTCGCGTCGCCCACGCAGCGGGACCTACAGGCTGCGGGGCCACACGCCGCCCAGGCAGGCAGCTCCCCCTCTCGGGGCTCCCGCCGCACGAAGACGGTCGTGGACACGGGTGACCGCTCGTGTGCGCGCCCCGAGCAGAGGCCGCGAGCGTCCCCGTCCCCGCCGCTCTGCCGCGGAGAGCCGGGAGGCGTTTCAGGACCGCAGGCTCCTCTGCAGGAACTGTCCCCCAACCCGCGTGCACCCCGTCTTGCGTCCGCCCCTCGCCAAGGGCCCCACGACGGAGGCCAGGCGGGGGGCTGCGGCGGGGCAGGGCGAGAGAGGGGCGGGGCCGGCGAGCCAGCCAGGCCAGCGGCCCGGGAGTACCGGGCGGGCTCCCCTCCAAGCACCCGCCGGGCCCGACGCTGCTGAGCTTCCGGATCAGAGACGGGGCGTGTCTGGGCGCTTTTGGGTTCCCCGGCCACAGACCCAGCGCCTCCCCCGCGCGATCCAGAGCCCGCGCCGGCGCTGCCGGTCCCCTCGCCGCCCGCCCCACAGGCCGCCAGGCCCTGCGCCGGCTGCCCGCGGCCAGGGGAGGCGGGGGGGAGCGGGGGGGGCGGGGCACCAAGTTGCCGCTCACGCCGGCGCGGGACCGGCGGTCGGGCGGCCAGGGCGCGTCCACCGCCCCTGCGCTCTGGGGCGCCCGCCACGCCCCGCCCCCGGCCACGCCCCGGAACCAAGTCCCGCCCCTCCTGGCCCCAGGATACCCCGCCCCGGTACCGAGGCGACCTGGCCCCGCCCCAGCCCCACCACACCTCAGGACCCTGGCGACCCGGCCCCGCCCCGCCCCGGCCCTTACTGGCTATTGTGGCGATGACCCCGGGGGCGGGTCCCGGCGCCACTGCCCGCTACGCGGCTGGGAATGCGGCACCTTCTCCTGGCGGAGGGCGGGGTCCAGGGGAAGCCCGCGGCCGGGGTTGGGGCTCGCCGAGCAGCGTCGCCGCGGCTGGGCCCGCGGGGGCTCCTAGGCGTGGGCGGCGGAGTCCGCCGTCCCTGCCCGGCCTCCGCGCCGCCCCCGGCGCCCGGGCCGCGCCCTCGAGGCGCAGGGCTGAGGACGGGGTCAGGCGGGCTGGGCGAGGGCCGTGGCCGCGGGCGGGCGGTCGCCACACACGCCCCAGCGACGGCGCCCAGCGAGCGCAGCGGGAAAAGTGCGGGAAGCAGAGTCGGGCTCGCTGGCCACTGGGCTCCCCTCCTCGCCGCGCCCTCGGGCCGCCCGCCGCCTCGAGGCTGCGCCGGGCCACTGCCCGCTTCGACCGGCCCCGCGGCTTCTCCCTCCCTGGCGCGTTTCCGTCCCTGCCGCGGACTGTGCCCGCGAGGGGCGGCCGTGTCAGAGGGGCCGGACCGCACAGTCAGGGGCCTGGAGGCCGCGGGGGCCGCCAGGGCGGAGGCACGAGGGATGACGCAACTCTCCCACCGCTGCAATGGCGCAGGGACGCCCGCCATTTGGCGAGCCCCGTCCCTCTGAGGGGGAGAGCCCGCGAGGTCTCCAGCCACCCGCTCAGCGCGCTCTGAAGCCGGTCTGGGCGGCCCTGGGCCCGTGAGCACGCGAGCCTTCCCACCCGCCAACTCGTGGTCAGGGACTCCCGCTATCTTGGCGAGCCCCGTCACTGAGCTGTGGGGGCTCGCAACACTCCTGCCCCAGCGCTGCCGCAGGTACATCCACAGTGGGCGGTCATGTGACCGCCACCACCCCCCACACGCGACCAGTCACGTGAGACCCTCGCCAGTACCCTTGACAGTCCTTATCAAAATGTTCATCCTCCCAAAAGCAATTTACAGATTCAATGCTATTCCACCAAAAATCTGTGACAGTTTTCAAAGAACTAGAGCAAATACTGATGAAATTCACATGGAGTCACCAAAACCTGCTGTAAGAATTTCACCAATATTTTGTTCCATTTCTTTAAAGAATGTCATTGTGATTTTTATGGAAACAGCGTTGAATCTGTAGATTGCTCTGGTAGGATGGCCATTTTAATCCTGTTAATTCTTCATGATCTTGTTAATTCTTTTTTCATGTTTCTTAATGTTAATTCTTTCCATTTCTTTGTGTCGCCTTCTATTTCTTTTAACAGTGTTTTATAATTTTCTTTGTATAGATCCTTCCCCTCTTTTGCTAGGTTTGTTCCCAAGTATTTTGTATATATTTTTTTTGTTTCAATTATAAAAGGATGGTTTTCTTTTTTTTTTTAAATGATAAATTTTATTTTTACATTCCCCCATACAATTGCAAACCCCCCCATCTGACCCGAATCCCTCCCCTTTCGGCCCCCACCCCCCAAAAAGTGTCTCTGGTCCATAGTTTTTTGTTGATTTTGATTTTCACTTTCTTATACTTATTCATTTTCCTGGTCCCTTATTTAAGTTTTCTAGATTCCTGCTATGAGTGAGACCATCCGGTATTTTTCTTTTTCTTTTTGGCTTATTTCGCTGAGCATGATCCCTTCCAGCGCCATCCATGTTGCTGCAAATTGCATGTGTTTATCTTTTTGAGTGCTGAGTAATATTCCATGGTATATATGTATGTACCAAATCTTCTTGATCCAGTCATCTATTTTTGGGCATTTGGGCTGTTTCCAAAACTTAGCTATTGTAAATAGTGCTGCTATAAACATAGGGGTGCAGGTGTTCTTTGGAATTGATGTTTCTGTGTCCTTTGTGTAAATACCTACGAGTGGAATTGCTGCATCATATGGAAGCTCTATCTTTAGTAGGTCCAGAAATCTCCACACAGCTCTCCATAGTGGTTGGACAAGTTTGCACTCCCACCAACAGTGTAAAAGAGTTCCTTTTTCTCCACAACCTCACCAACATTTGTTGTTGCTAGTTTTTTTTAATATGTGCCATTCTCACTGGTGTAAGATGGTATCACATGGTAGTTTTGATTTGCATTTCTCTGATTACAAGTGATATTGAACATTTTTTCATATGTCTGTTGGCCATTTGCATTTCCTCTTCAGAGAAGTTTCTTTTTAGCTCTTCTGCCCATTTATTGATGGGTTATTTTCTTTGTTGTTGCTGAGTCTCATCAGCTCTTTGCAGATTTTTGTGATCAGTCCTTTATCATTAGTGTTGGGTGCAAAAATGTTCTCCCAGTTGGTGGGGTTTCTCTTTGTTTTTGTTATTGTCTCTTTTGCTGTGCAGAAGCTCTTTAATTTGATGTAGTCCCAGCTGTTTATCTTTGCCTTCACTATCACTGCTTTGGGTGATGTGTCTGTAAAGATGTCTTTGATATGCAAATCACGTAGTGTTTCGCCTATATTTCCTTCTATGTATTTTATGGTTTCAGGTCTTATGTCTAGTTCTTTAATCCATTTTGAGTTGATTTTTGTGTATGGTGTGAGGTAGTGGTCAAGCTTCATTCTTTTGCATGTAGCGACCCAGTTTTCCCAGCACCATTTATTGAACAAACTTTCTTTGCTCCAATGCATAGTCTTTGCTCCTTTGTCAAAGATTAGTTGACCATAAATCTGTGGGTTTATTTCTGGATTTTCTGTTCGATTCCATTGGTCTGTATGTCTGTTCTTGTTATAATACCATGCAGTTTTGATGATTATGGCTTTGTAGTAGAGTTTGAAGTCTGGGAGTGTGATGCCTCCATTTCCTTCTTTTTTTTCAGTAGAGCTTTGGCTATTCGGGGTTTTTTGTGATTCCATATGAATTTCATCAATAATTGTTCTATTTCTTTGAAGAATGACATTGAAATTTTGATTGGAATAGCATTGAATCTTTATATTGCTTTTGGTAGGATGGCCATTTTAATAATGTTTATTCTTCCAATCCATGAGCAGGGGATGTCTTTCTATTTCTTTGTGTCTTCTTCTATTTCTTTTAACAGTGTTTTATAGTTTTCTTTGTATAGGTACTTTACCTCTTTTGTTAGATTTATTCCCAAATATTTGATTTTTTTTGGTTTTTTTGGTTGGATTTTTGTTTTATTTCTTCTTCTTCAGATTTATTGTTTGTGTATAGGAAGGCTACTGACTTTTGCGTGTTGATTTTGTATCCTGCCACTTTACTGAACTGATTGATTAGTTGAATTAGTTTTTCTGTGGAGTTTTTGGGGTTCTCTATATATATTATCATATCATCTGCAAATAGTGATAGTTTGACTTCTTCTTTTCCTATTTGGATTCCTTGGATGTCTTTCTCTTGTCTTATTGCTCTGGCTAGGACTTCCAGTATTATATTGAAAAGCAGTGGTGAGAATGGACATCAAAAGGATGGTTTTCTTAATCTCTTTTGCAGAGTGATTGTTTGCATACAGAAAGGCTACTAATTTTTGTGTGTTGATTTAGTATCCTGCTTTTTACAAAATTGGTCTATAAGTTTGATTACTTTTTATGTGCAGTTTTTAGGAGTCTCTATGTATATTATCATATCGTCTGCAAATAGTGATAGTTTTCCTTCTTCTTTCCCTCTTTGGATTCCTTTTATGTCTTTCTCTTGTCTTACTGCTCTGGCTAGGACCTCCAGTATTATATTGAAAGACAGTGGTGAGAGACGACATCCTTGTCTTGTTCCTGATCTTAAACGGAAGGCCAGGGCCTCCCCACTGGTGCAGTGGGTTGAGCGCAGCGCTGTGAAGCTGTCTGAAGCCTTTGCAGTGCCCGTTTGATCCCCGGCCAGCCAGGGAGAAACCCACATGGCGCTGCTCCCCTCAGCAGTGTCTTTGGTCTATCTGCCTGTTCTGTTCCATGTTTTGTCTCTGGTGAATTCTCTCACCCTCCCACGCCTCTGGCCTGTACCCCCGTTCTGTATAAATGAATAAATCTTTAAAATAAAAAAAAAAATTAAAGGAAAGGCCTTCAGCTTTTGCCATTGAGGATAATATTGGTAGTGGGTATGTCGTATATGACTTTTATCATGTTAAGTGTGTTCCTTCTATCCCGAGAAATTTGAGGGCCTTCATCATAAATGGATATTGAACTTTGTCAAATGCTTTCTCAGCATCTATTGATATGATCTTATGGAGTTTTTTTGTTCTTGTTGATGTGTTGGATTACACTGATCGATTTTTGTATGCCAAACCATCCTGGTGCCCCTGGGATAAATCCCACCTAATTGTGGTGTATTATTCCTTTGATGCATTGTTGGATTCTGTTGGCAAGGATTTTGTTGAGGATTTTTGCATCAGTGTTCATTAGGGAGATTGGTCTGTGGTTTTCTTTTTTGTGTGGTCTTTGTTTGCTTTTGGTATTAGTGTAATGTTGGCTTGGTAGAACATACTTAGTAGTAGTCCTTCTTTTTCAAATTTTTGCAAGAAATTGTGTAGGATAGGCATTTTTTAAATCCAGCCTGCTACTCTGTGCCTTTTTATTGATGAGTTTAGTCCATTTACATTTAGGGTTAATATTGATACATTAGTCTTTGTATTTGCCCTTTTGTTTGTCTTTTTGTGATTTTACTATCTGCTTTATTCTGTTCTTAGTCATTCCTCTTTTGGTTTTGGCTTTTAGACTTCTTGTAGAATTATTTGGAGTGGGCGTTTATTTTTAATGAATTTCTGGAGTTTCTGTTTGAGAAGGTCCTCATTGTTTCTTCGCAGAGGAAGGAGAGCTTTGCAGGGTAAAGTTTATTCTTGGTTGGTATTTGCTGTCTTGCCCATAGTATTTCTTCAGAGAGGTCTGATGTCAGCCTGATTGGTTTTCCTTTATATAGGTTATCTGTTTCTTCACCTCCCTGCCCCCTGACCACCACACCACCAGTTTCCTTATTTTTTCCTTGTCTTGGACTATTGCAAGCTTTACTATTATGTGTCTTGCTGTAGTTTTCCTTTCAGTGTGGTAATTTGGTTTCTTCTTGCTTCTCATATGTCTATATTTTTCTCCTTCATGTTTGGGTAGTTCTCTTTGATTATCTCCTTGAATAATTTATTGGTTCCTTTGTCTCTCTCCTCCCCTTCTGGAGTTCCTATCATTCTTATATTTCCTTTCCTCATGGTGTCAGCTAATTGTCGAAAAGTTTCCTCATTCTTTTTCCTTCGTACTTCTCTCTCCTTTTCTCTTTTGGGGTCTTTTTATTTCTGTATCTTTAAGAGTACTGATCCATTCTTCCATTTCATTGATTCTGTTTTCATTGCTTTCCCAGAGTTCTTTAGTTCCTCCATTGATCTTTTGATCTCCTGTGTTTCTTTCATTCCCTTCTATAGGGATTCAATTTCATTTTTCAGTTCATTGTTTTCCTCATTTCATTCTTTTTCTTTTTGTCTTCTTTGTTTTTAATCATGATGACTTTAAATTCTCTGTCAGGCAGAGTTCTTCCATGTCATTGTTGTGGAGTTCTGATAGCTGAATTTCTTTTTGTGATGTGTCCTTCCCCTGAAGGCTTGCTTGGTCATTTACATTTCTCCTTCTCCCTGCTGTTTGCTTTTTAATTAGTTCTATGCATCGGGATGTTGTGCTGCTAGTGCTAGCAAGCATCTCTTTGGGGTGCTCCTTCAGGGGTGTTAGAAACTGTTTACCAGATCAAGTCCAGTACTGTTAAGCCAAAACTTCACCAGGGTATTGATGCTGTGGCTATGTTGCTAGACTCTGTCCCTTAGAGTTCCCTCCCTCTGTATTTACTCAGTTCCAGAATAGTCTTGGAGTTCCTGTCTTCCAATTATCAGGTAGTTGGTGATTTTGTTCTGATCACTAGGTGGCACCTGAGATGTCTCCTAGTAGACTTTTGGACCTGTGCTTTTTCCCAGTAACAAAGTGGGGAGAGGAGCACCTCAACACAGGGGCTAGTGCTCACACTGGGTTCTGTCTGCCCTGTGCTCACCTGATGCTGTGCCTGCAATGTGAAGATCCTGTGCCCTGAATTCTGTGTTCTAGCTCTCAGTTCCAGGGGCCTCAGATCCAAAATGCTGCCTGTGAAACTGTGTAGTGCCCACTGTTATGGCAGGTCCCACACCCTGGATCCTGTGCCCAGTTCTCAGTTCCAAAATGAGGGCTGTTGTGTGTGGGGCCTTCAGTAGTCTTGCTCTGTGCCTTCTTTCCCTTCTCCGTGGCTCACCCCCTCTCAGAGCCCGAAGGTGGTTTGAAGTCCCTGACTTCCAATTCTCATGTAGTTGGTGATTTTGTTCTTATCACTAGGTGGTGATAAGAACCTTATCCTCTCCTAGTATCCTTCCATAACTGTGCTTTCTCCCCATAGGTCTCCAGGGAACAGAGGAGGGGTGGAATGGACTGCCTCAACAGTGCTGGATGCTGTGTCTGCCCCATGCCTCACCATTGTGGGGCTCCTGCACCCCAAATTTTGTGCCCTGGTTCTCAGTTCCAAAGCTCTGAGATCTGGGACATGGGCAATAGCCCAGTTTAGTGCCCACAGATATGGCACCTTCTGTGCCGCAATCCCATGCCTGGGTGCTGGATTTTCGATTACCAAGTGCAGGTCCTTCACCTCGTTGGAGGCTTACGCACCTCTCCCCAGTCCTAGGTCTTGGGCGTGGTAACCTGAGCAGCAGCGATCTGCACATGCTTTTCATATGTGCACTTACACACACAAGCTGACCAGCTGGCCTTTAGTTATTTTCAGGTCTTTGCCTTTCTCTGTTCCAGGTGTGGCCTGCCAGAGTCCCTAACTTCCTCTGATGGCACCAGGTTTGTGATTACCCTGTGCCGGTCGCTCACCTCGGTGTCAGTTCCCACAGGGTTCCCTTCAGTTACAGGTCGTGGGACATGGTTCCTGCAGTAGTTTCTTTCTGCATGCGATCCTGCTTGGTTGCTGTGTCAGAGGGCAGGAGCCACGACAAGCTCCCCCATGCTTGGGTCTGGGTTCATGGCTGTGTGGCACAGTAGCAGGTCTGGGCTGGGTGGGCTGTCCTTATGTGTTTTAAACCAGTTACTTCAATGAAAAAAAATTAATTGGCCCCGTTAGAGATAATTTAAATAGACTGATTTCCCCAAAAGAAATGAGAAAGTTATCTACAATGAGTAACTTACACACTTTTTAAAAATGTAACAAGTCTTTGTGTTTCACAGGCTTATTCTATCAAATCCTCAAAAGACTAGTCAAGTGCTTCAAAATTTTTTGTTTATATTCTTGGCTCCTTTGTGATACATAGATTAACTGCCCATATAGCTGTGTGTTTATTTCTGGACTCTCAATTCCATCCCATTGTGTGTCTGAGTTTGTCCAAGTACCATGCTGTTTAAATTATTATGACTTTATAGTATAGTTTGAATTCTGGAAGTGTGATACTACCATTCATTTTTATGTCAGGATTATTTTGGCTATTCGATGTCTTACTTGGTTCCATATGAATTTCAGTAATATTTGTTTCATTTCTTTGAGCTATTGAAATTTTTATCAGGATTGAATCTGTGTATTGCTTTAGGGAGGATATCCATTTTGACAATGTTAACTCATCCAATCCATGAATAGGAAATATCTTTCCATTTCTTTGTGTCTTCTATTTCTTGTAACAATGTCTTGTAGTTTTCTTTGTATGTGTCCCTCACTCCTTTGTTGGGTTTACTCCTACAGACGTTTTGTTTTGTTTTATTTTGTTTTGGTGTGACTGTAAATGGGATCATTTTCGTAGTCTCTTCCCTTCTAGCTCATTGTTTGCATATAGGAAGGCAACTGTTTTCTGTGTATTGCTTTTATAACTGGCTACTCGGCTGAACTGGCTTATTTTTCTATTAGTTTTTTAGTGGAGTCTTTAGGATTGTCTACACAGATTGTCATGCCATCTGCAAATGATGATAGCTTACTTCTTTCCCAATCTGGATTCCTTTTATATCATGTTCTTGCCTATTGCTCTAGCTAAGACTTCCAATACTAAGTTCAGTAGCAGTGGCGTGTGTGTACATCCTTGTCTCATACCAGATCTTAGTGGAAAAGCTTTCAGTTTTTTACCATTGGGAATGATGTGAGTTGTGTGTTTGTCATATATATATGGCTTTTATTATATCAAGATATGTTCCATATGTCTCTATTTTTGCTAATGGTTTTAATCATAAATGGATGTTGAATTTTATCAAATTCTTTCTTGGCCATCTGTTGATAGGATTACATCAACAGATGTCTTTCTTTTTGCTAATATATGAATTACATTGATTTATTTTTGAATGTTGAACCAATCATGTGGTGTTGGTATAAATCCCACTTAGTCATGATGTATGATCTTTCGATGCATTTTTGGATTCAGTTTCTTAAGATGTTGACTGAGGATTTTTGCATCAGTATCTATTAGGGAAATTGGTCTGTAGTTTCCTCTTTTTGTGTTGTCTTTGTTTGATTTTGGTATTAGCATAATGATGGTCTCATAAAATGGAATTGTTAGTATTCCTTCTCTCATTTTTTGTAAAAGTTTGAGCAAATTAGGTATGATTCATCTTTGAAAGTTTGCTAGAACTCACTTGTGAAGCCATCTGTTCCCTGGACTTCAGGTTTTGGGGAGAGTTTTCATTGCTATTTCAATTTCCTTGCTTGTGATTGGTCTGTTCAAGTTTTCTACTTCTTCCCTATTCGGTCTTAGATGATTGTGTAGTTCTAAGAACTTGTCCATCTCACTTAGTTTGTTGAACTTGCTTGCATAAAATTGCTCATAGAAATATCTTATCTCTGGATTCTGCAGCCTATTATAACTCCTCCTCTTTCATTTTTTATTCTATTTTTTCTCCTTTTTTTGTACTGTGCCTAGCCAGAGGTTTGCCTATTTTATCTTTTTAAAGATAAACTGATAAAGGTTTCACTGATTTTTTGGATGGCCATTTAAACCTCTGTTTTATTTATTTCTGCTATAATTTTTATTATTTCCCTTCTGTCTTTTGGCTTTTTTCTTTTTTCTTTTTCTAGTTTCATGGGATGAGAAATAGTGTTATTTATTGTGAGCTCTTTTTTCTTGATGTGAGACTGTATTATTATAAACTTCTCTCAGGACTGCTTTTGCTATATCCCGTAAGTTCTGGAAGGTTGTATCCTTGTCATTTGTCGGTATTTTTTAATTTCTTTTTTTTTTTAATGTCCTCGTTAACCCAGTAGCCTTTCAGTAGAGTATTGTTCAGGCTCCACATATTAGATGATTTTTGTAGTTAATATCTAGTTTGATACCCCTATGGTCAGAGAATACACAAGGTATGATTTCAATTTTCTGTTACATCAGCAACACCACACTGTCAAGGAAACAGGAGTTGTGGAGCAAGCTGTACAACGCAGGATGCTGCCCAAAACAAGATCTTGTCTTTTTTATTAATAGAATAATCATACAGTGTCAATTGCATGGCAAAGGAAAACAGTGGGTGAAACTGAAAATGTGCTTATGTCATTTAGGGATTCTTAATATCTTTAATATCTTAATTCTTAATATCTGTCATAATATCTTTTATGACCTGATATTGTAAGGGAAACTATACCCCAGACTCCCACGGATGGTTCCAATCTTATTGACAAGGCATCCCACTGATCAGTGTGTGGGAGGCAGAGTCACACATGAGCCAATGTCCCTGTGGGCATTCCTGCTCATACCTTGTGATGACCTAGGGTGATGAAGTGTCCTGCTCTTGCTTTAATTTGAAAGGAACCTTATGAGGTCTGGTATATTACATTCTTTTAGGTCAGATAACTGATTGACAGAACTGTTCTGACCTTGTACTGGACTGCAGCACTTTCTCATAAACAAAATATTTAAGTCTAGCAGACCCACAGTCTTCATTAATTTTTTTATTATTATTTTTATATTCCCCATACAATTGCAACCCCCTGATTTTGACCCCAATTCCTCCTTTCCCCGCCCCCCCATGTGTGTCTCTGGTTCATAGTTGCTTATTGATTTTGATTTTTTTTCCTTTCTTATAGTTATTCTTCGGTCCATTATTTAGGTTTTCTAGATTCTTGCTATGAGTGAGACCATCCGGTATTTTTCTTTTTCTTTCTGGCTTATTTCACTGAGCATGATTCCTTCTAGCTCCATCCATGTTGCTGCAAATTGCATGTGTTTATCTTTTTTGAATGCTGAGTAATAATCCATGGTGTATATGTATCACATCTTCTTGATCCAGTCATCTATTTTGGGGCATTTGGGTTGTTTCCAAAGCTTAGCTATTGAAATTGTGCTGCTATAAACATAGGGGTGCAGGTGCTCTTTGGAATTAATGTTTCTGTGTCCTTTGGGTAAATACTTAGGAGTGGAATTGCTGGATCATATGGAAGCTCTATCTTTAGTAGGTTGAGGAATCTCCACACAGGTCTCCATAGTGGTTGGACAAGTCTGCACTCCCTCCAGCAGTGCAGGAGTTCCTTTTTCTCCATATCCTCACCAACATTTGTTGTTGCTAGTTTTTTTAATATGTGCCATTCTCACTGGTGTGAGATGGTATCTCGTAGTTTTGATTTGCATTTACCTGATTGGAAGTGACATTGAACATTTTTTAATATGCCTGTTGGCCATTTGCATTTCCTCTTTTTTTTTAATTTCTCCTGTTTCTTTTTTTTTTTTAATTTATTTATTTATTCATACAAGCACTGGGTACAGTCAGAAGTGCAGGAGGGTGAGAAAACTCACCAGAGCCAGAGTGGGGAGCAGAGCAGGCAGAAGGACCGAAGTACACTGCTGAGGGGAGCAGTGGGCGGCAGGAGAGGTCTGCGCACCATGTGGGACCCTCCTCCAGTGGCCGGGGAGCAGCTGGGAATCGAAACAGTGCTGCAGAGGCTGTGGGCAGCTTCGCAACCCAGCGCTCAACCGCTGTGCCAACGGGGAGGCCCCCATTTGCATTTTCTCTTTGGAGAAGTTTCTTTTTAGCTCTTCTGCCCATTTTTTGAGTGGATTATTTTCTTTGTTTTTGTTGAGTCTCATCAGCTCTTTGTAGATTTCTATGATCAGTCCTTTATCATTAGTGTTGGGTGCAAAAATTTTCTCCCACACAGTGGGGTTTCTCTTTGTTTTGGTTATTGTATCTTTTGCTGAGCAGAAGCTCTTTAATTTGATATAGTCCCAGCTGTTTATCTTGCCTTCACTATCACTGCTTTGGGTGATGCATCTGTAAAGATGTCTTTGAGGTGCATGTCATGTAGTGTTTCACCTATATTTCCTTCTATGTATTTTATGGTTTCAGGTCTTATGTCTAGTTCTTCAATCCATTTTGAGTTGTTTTTTGTGCATGGTGTGAGGTAGTAGTCAAGCTTCATTCTTTTGCACATAGTGACCCAGTTTTCCCAGCAGCATTTATTGAACAAACTTTCTTTGCTCCAGTGCATATTCTTTGCTCCTTTGTCAAAGATTAGTTGACCATAAATTTGTGGGTTTATTTCTGGATTTTCTGTTTGGTTCCACTGGTCTGTGTGTCTGTTATTGTTCCAATACCATACAGTTTTGATTATTATGGCTTTGTACTATAGTTTGAAATCTGGGCAAGTGATGCCTCCATATCCTTCTTTTTTTTTTCAGGAGGGTTTTGGCTATTTGGGGTTTTTGGTAGCTGCATATGAATTTCATCAATATTTTTTTCTATCTCTTTGAAGAATGACATTGAAATTTTAATTGGAATAGCACTGAATCTGTAAATTGCTTTTGGTAGGATGGCCATTTTGATAATGTTAATTCTTCCGATCCATGAGCAGGGGATGTCTTTCCATTTCTTTGTGTCTTCTTCTATTTCTTTTAACAGTGTTTTATAGTTTTCTTTGTATAGGTCCTTTACTTCTTTTGCCAGGTTTATTCCCAAGTATTGATTTTGTTTCAATAATAAAAGGGATGGTTTTCTTGATTTCTTCTTGTTCAGATTTATAGTTTGTATATAGGAAGGCTACTTATTTTTGTGTGTTGATTTTGTATCCTGCCACTTTACTAAACTGATTGATTAGTTTAATTAGTTTTTCTGTGGAGTTTTTGGGGTTCTCTAGGTATGTTATCATATCGCCCACAAATAGTGATAGTTTCACTTTTCCTTGCCTATTTGGATTCCTTGTATGTCTTTCTCTTGTCTTATTGCTCTGGCTAGGACTTCCAGTATTATATTGAAAAGCAGTGGTGAGAGTGGACATCCTTGTCTTGTTCCAGATCTTAATGGGAATGCTTTCAGCTTTTCACCATTGAGAATGATATTGGCTGTGGGATTGTCATAGATGGCCTTTATGATGTTGAGGTATGTTCCTTGTATCCTGAGAATTTCAAGGGCCTTTTTTTATCACAAATGGGTGTTGTACTTTGTTGAATGCTTTCTCAGCATCTATGGATATTATCATATGGTTTTTATATTTCTTTTTGTTGATGTGTAGGATAACATTGATTGATTTTCGGATGTTGAACCATCCTTGTGTCCCTGAAATATATCCTACTTGGTCGTGGTGAATTATCTTATGGATACATTGTTGGATTCTGTTGGCAAGGATTTTGTTGAAGATTTTTGCATCAGTGTTCATTAGGGAGATTAGCCTTTAATTTTCTTTTTTTGTGCTGTCTTTGTTGGGTTTTGGTATTAATGTAATGTTGGCTTTGTAGAACGTATTTGGTAGTATTCCTTCTTTTTCAATTTTTTGAAAGAGTTTGTGTAGGGTAGGCACTAATTCACTGCTGAACGTTTGGTAGAATTCATTTGTGAAGCCGTCTGGGCCTGGGCTTTTGTTTTGGGGGAGTGCTTTGATTACTGCTTCATTTTCGCTGCTTGTAATTGGTCTATTTAGTTGTTCTATTTCTTCTTTGTCCAGCTTTGGATGATTATATCGTTCGAGGAATTTGGCCATCTCTTCTAGGTTGTTAAATTTGTTTGCATATATGTGTTCATAGTAATCACTTATTATTCTTTGATTTCTACTGAGTCTGTTTGATTTTTCCTCTTTCATTTATAATCCTATTTATACGTGTTTTCTCCCATTTTTTCTTTGTGAGCCTTGCTAGAGGCTTGTCTATTTTGTTTATTTTTTCAAAGAACCAACTTTTGGTTTCATTGATCTTTTGGATTGCTTTTTCAGTTTCTAATTATTTTATTTCTGCTTTGATTTTTATTATTTCCTTTCTTCTACTGACTTTAAGGTTTTTTTGTTGTTCTTTTTGTAGTACTTTGATATGTGAGGTTAGGTTTTTTGAGTTCTTTCTTGCTTGTTGATGTGAGCCTGTATGGCTATATATTTTCCTCTTATTAGTGCTTTTGCTGCATCCCATACATTCTGGAAAGTGGCGTCCTCCTTGTCATTCAACTCAAAGTATTTTTTAATTTCTTCTTTGATCTCCTCATTAGTCCAGTGATCTTCCAGTAACGTGGATTTCAATGTCCATGAAGTGGGAAGGTTCCTTGTTTTCTTTTCATGATTTATTTCTAGCTTGATGCCTTTATGATCGTAGAAGATAGTTGGAATGATTCTGATTTTCATGTATCTGTTGATGTTTGTCTTGTGGCCCAGTTTGGGATCTATTCTGGAGAATGATCCATGCGCACTTGAGAAAAATGTGTACTCAGATTGTTTTGGGTGTAGTGTCCTATTGATGTCTGTTAAGTCCATGAGTTCTATTTTTTATTTAGGGCTCTAGTGTCTTCTTTTTTTGACTCTTGATCTGTCCATTGGTGAGAGTGGGGTATTGAAGTCTCTGACTATATATGTATTTTCTTTAATATCTGTTTTCAGAGCTGATAGTAATTTTCTAATATATTTTGGTGCCCCTTCATTTGGTGAGTACATGTTGATGCATGTTATATCTGCCTGATGTATTGTCCCCTTGATCATAATGTAGTGTCCATCTATGTCTCTTTTTACTTTTTTTAATTTGAAGTCTATTTCTTCTGATATAAAGTATGGCTGTTCCTGCCTTTTTTTTTTTTTTTGGTCCATTTGCTTGTAGGATTGTTTTCCACCCTTTTACTTTCAGTCTGTGTTTATCTTTTGTGGTTAAATATGTTTCCTGGAGTGAGCAGAAGGTTGGATTTTGTTTTTTAATCCAGCCTGCTAATCTGTGTCTTTTTACTGATGAGTTTAATCCATTTACATTTAGAGTTAATATTGATATGTTGGCAAGTGTGTTTGCCATTGTTTGTCTGTTTTCTGATTTTATTCCTTGCTTTATTCTATTCTTCCTGTTCATTCCTCTGTTGGTTTTGGCTTTAGGACTTCTTGTAGAATATTTTGGAGTGGGGGGTTATTTGTAATGAATTTCTGGAGTTTCTGTTTTTCTGAGAAGTTCCATATTTTTTCTTCATAGAGGAAGGAGAGCTTTGAGGGTAAAGAATTCTTGGTTGGCATTTGCTGTCTTCAAGTTTGCTGAATATGTTACTACATTTTCTTCTTGCCCTTAATGTTTCTTCGGAGAAGTCAGAAGTTAACCTGAGTGATTTTCTCTTATAAGTTATCTGTTTCTTCCCCCTTTCCAGTTTCATTATTATTTCCTTGTCTTGGACTCTTGCAAGCTTTACAATTAGGTGTCTTGCCCTGGTTTTCTTTTCATTATGGTAATTGGGAGTTCTTCTTGCTTCCTGTATGACTATATTCATCTCCTTTATCATGCTTGGGAAGTTTTCTTCAATTATGTCCTTTAATAATTTCTCAGTTCCTTTGTCTCTCTCCTCACCTTCTGGAATGCCTATAACTCTTACATTTCCTCTCTTCATGGAGTCTGATAATTGTCTAAGAGTCTCCTCATACTGCTTCATTTGCATTTCTCTCTCCTTTTCTCTTTTGGCTCTTTTTATTTCCGTATCTTCTATAGTACTGATCCGTTCTTCCATTTCATCGATCCTGTTTTCATTGCTTTCCCCAGAGTTCTTTATCTCTTTTAGTAATCTTATCTCCTGTGCTTCTTTTCTTTCCTTTCTTAAGGTCTCAATTTCATTCTTCAGTTCAGTGATTATTTGTCTCAAATCATTTTTTTCCTTTTTGTTTTCTTTCTGCTTTTTAATCAGAATGATTATCAATTCTCTATCTGATAGGCCGAGAAGTTCTTCCATGTCATTGTTGAGCTCTGGTGACTGTGTTTCTTTTTATAGTGTGTTCTGCTAGCTTGCTTGGTTTTTACATTTTTTCTTCTCCCTGTTGTTTGCTTTCTAATTAGTTCTATGCTTTGGGACGTTGTGCCACTCGTGTTGGCGGGCATCTCTTTGGAGTGCTCCTTTAGAGGTGTTGGAAACTGTTTACCAGACTGAGACCAGCACTGGTAAGCCAAAACTCCACTAGGGTATTGATGCTGTGTTGCTGGGCTCTGTCCCTTACAGTTCCCTCCCTCTGTACTCAGTTCCAACAGGGAATCAGCTAGTTGGAGGTTTAGTTCTGGTCACGAGGTGGCGCCAGAGACCCGTACTTGCTGACCTGTGCTTTTTCCCAGTGGTTCTCTGAGTAGCGGAGGGGAGGTGGAGGGGAGCCCCTCAACACAGAGGCTCCTATTCCAGCCAAGTGCTGTGTCTGCCCTGTGTTCACCAGGTGTTGTGCCCGCAACTGTGTGGATCCCACACCCTGAAATCTGCACTCTAGGTCTCAGTTCCAGGGCTATCAGATCCAAAACGCTGGCTGTCACCCTGTGCAGTGCCTGCTGCTAGAGCGTGTACCACACCCCGGAACCTGTGCCTAGCTCTCAGTTCCAGGATGGCGTCTTGCTCCACACCTCCTTACCCCCGTTTCCTTGGCCCACCCTCTCTCAGGGCCTGAGAGTGTTTTTGTGATCCCAGGTTTCCATCTATAGGGTGTTGGTGATTTTTTTTCTGGTTGCTAGGTGGCACCAGAGATCTTTCCTAGTGTCCTTCAGGAACTGTTTTTAAGCGGGTGGGTCTGGGGGAACAGAGTGGGAGTGCCTTGGAGAGCCTCAAAGGCGTGGAGGTGCTGTGTCTGCCTTGTGCCCCACCGTCGTGGGGATCCCACACCCCAAATTTCGTGCACCGTGTCTCAGTTCCCAAAGCCCTCAGGTCCAGGACGTGGGCTGTAGCCCAGTTCGGTGTCCACAGAAATGGTGGCTTTTGCACCCCACTCCCATGTCCAGGCGCCTGGTTAGTGATTACTCAGTGAGGGACATTCACCTCAGTGAGGGCCCCTGCGTGTCTCCCCGCAAGCCTAGGTTGCAGGCGAGGGGACCTGGGCAGCTCCGATCTGGGTATACTTTTCAAGTGAGCGGCTTTTCTGCACAAGCTTACCGGCAGGCCTTGGGCTATTTGTAGGGAACTATCTGACTCCATGAGAAAAGGAAATATAAGACACACAACACAGAATTTATATATATGTGTGTGTGTGTGTGTGTGTGTGTGTGTGTGTGTATGTATGTATTTTGCTTAATTCTTAAGCAAAGTCGCATAATTAACTCTTGCACCTGGACCTTGAACATGCCACAGAAATGCAGGCTTTCATAGTGTTTCAGGTTTTCTCCTTTAGGTCTCATTGGAGGCCAAAGGAACACTTCCGATTTCTCTCATAACGAGTGACTCTTGAAGATGCAATTGAGATGCATGTGTACATCACTTAGTTCTTGACAAAAGTCACATATATCTAACTCTTGCTAAGATACATTGATACTCAGATTTACTGCGTGATATCAGAGTGATTCAGCTTTTTATGCACAATCACCCATTGGAGGCAAAGAATACTTCAGATTTATCTCATACCAAGTGACATTCACAACACAGAAATTATATATATGTACATATATATATGAATTTCATTTATTTTCTTGAACAAAGTTACTTATAAGTAACTCTTGCACCTAGACCTTGAACATTACAAAGAAGTGCAGGTTTTCGTAGTTTTCCAGATTTTCCTCATTAGATGTGATTTGAGGCCAAAGGAACCCTTCTGATTTCTCTCAAAACCAGTGACTCTTAGAGATGCGCAATGAGCTCTACATGCATTTCACCTCGTCTTTGAGGAAAGTCACTTTTATCTAATTCTTGCAAGGAGACATTGATTTTTCAGTGTTACTACTTGAATTCAGAGAGATTCAGCTTTTTACCCAAGAGCACTCTTTGGAGGCAAAAAGAAAAATTACAATTTCTTTCATACCAAATGACACAACACAGAACTCAGGTATCTCTGTATTTCGCTTATTTTTTTGAGCAAAGTCACAACTTTGTTGTAACTCTTGCATCTGGACATTGAACATTCCAAAGAAGTGCACGTTTTCATAGTGTTTCAGGTCTTCCTCATTGTTTTATTGGAGGCCAGAGGAAGACTACTGTTTACTCTCATAATCAGTGACTCTTTACATGAAAAGTGAGATTTATTCGTATCACACTTAAAGAATCTAAGTGTGAGATTCGTATTCGTATTCGAATGTATTCGTATAACACTTAAGTAATCTACTCTTGTACCCAGACATTGTACATTCCAAAGAAATGCAGGTTTTCATAATGTTTCAGTGTTTCCTCCTTAGGTCTGTTTGGAGGTCAATGGAACACTTGTGACTTTTCTCATAACCAGTGAATCTTAGAGCTGTAAATTCACATGTGTATATCATTTAGATTCTTGAGGAAAGTCACATATATCTAATTCTTACAAAGAGACATTCATATTTAGAGTTACTGCTTGATTTCAGAATGATTCAGCTTTTACCCTAGATCACTCATTGGAAGCAAAGGGAACACTTTTGATTTCTCTCATACCAGGTATCACTCAGAACACAGAAATGGTATATCTGTTTCACTTATTTTCTTCAACAAAGTCACACACACAAAAAAAAAAAAATTACTCTCCAGCCGTGACACTGATCATAAGAAGTACAGGGTTTCATTGGGTTTCAGAGTTTCCTCATTAGGTCTTATTGGAGGCCAATGGAACACTTCTGGCTTTTTTCATAACCAGTAACTCTTTGAGCTGTAAATTGAGATGTATGTGTATATCATTATATTCATGAGAGAAGTCACGTATATCTAATTCTTGCAAAGAGACATTAACTCAGTAACTCTGAGTATTATCAGAGTTACTGGTTGATTTCAGAGTTCTTCACTTTTTACCCAATAGCACTCTTTTTAGGCAAAGGGAACACTTGTGGTTTCTCTTTACCAAGTGACACTCCCAACACTGAGTTGAGATGTGTCTGTATTTGGCTTAATTTTTTGAGCAAAGTCACAGATAAGTAACTCTTGCACCTGGTCAGTGAACATTCCAAAGATATACAAGTTTTCTTTTTTTTAAGATTTTTTTTTTATTTATACAAGTGCTGGGGTACAGGCCAAATGCACAGGAAGGTGAGAGGATTCACCAGAGACAGAGTGGGGAACAGAACTGGCAGACTGATGAATTACACTGCTGAGGGGAGCAGCAGGCAAGACAGGAGAGGTCTACCGTGCCATGTGGGATTCTCAACAGCTGGCCGGGATCGATCCCAAACTGCAGAGGCTGTGAACAGTTTCACAGAGCAGGGGTCAATGGCCTGCAGCACCAGGGAGGCCCAGAAATGCAGGTTTTCATACTCTTTCAGCATTTCCTCATTAGGTCTGCTTGGAGGCCAAAAGATCACTTCTTATTTCTCTCATAATCAGTAAATCTTAAGAGTGGTGACTTGAGATGTATGTGTATAGCATTTAGTTTCTTGAGAAAAGTCACATATATTTAATTCTGAGACATTGATAGACATTTAATAGAGACATTGATATTGCAGAGTTACTGCTCGATATCAGGGTGATTCAGCTTTTTACCCAAGAGCACATTTTGGAGGCAAAGAGAACACTTGTGATTTCCAAATACCAAGTCAAACTCACAACACAGAATTTATATATGTATCTGTATTTTGCTTAATTTCTTGAGCAAAGATGCATAATTAACTCTTGCACCTGGACGTTGAACATTCCTCAGAAATGCAGGTTTTCATAGTGTTTCAGGTTTTCTCCATTAGATCTCATTGGAGGCCAAAGGAACACTTCCGATTTCTCTTATAACCAGTGACTCTTGAAGATGCAAATTGAGATGTATGTGTATAGCGCTTAGTTCTTGACAAAAGTCACATATATCTAACTCTTGCAAAGAGACATTGATATTCAGATTTACTGCGTGATATCAGAGTGATTCAGCTTTTTATGCACGATCACCCTTTGGAGGCAAAGAACACTTTTGATTTATCTCATACCAAGTGACATTCACAACACAGAAATTATATATATATACATATATATCTGAATTTCATTTATTTTCTCGAACAAAGTCACTTATAAGTAACTCTTGCACCTAGACCTTGAACATTACAAAGAAGTGCAGGTTTTCATAGTTTTCCAGAGTTTCCTCCATTAGATCTGATTTGAGGCCATAGGAACCCTTCTGATTTCTCTCAAAACCAGTGACTCTCAAAGATGCACAATGAGATCTATGTGCATTTCACTTCGTTTTTTGAGAAAAGTCACATATATCTAATTCTTGCAAGGAGACATTGATTTTTCAGTGTTACTACTTGAATTCAGAGAGATTCAGCTGTTTACCCAAGAGCACTCTTTGGAGGCAAAAAGAAAAATTATAATTTCTTTCATACCAAATGGCACAACACCGAACTCAGGTATCTCTGTATTTCACTTAATTTTTTGAATAAAGTCACAACTTTGTTGTAACTCTTGCACCTGGACATTGAACATTCCTAAGAAGTGCAGGTTTTCATACTGTTTCAGCTTTTGTTCTTTAGGTGTCATTGGAGGCAAAGGGAACACTTATGATTTCTTTCATAACCAGTGACTCTGAAAGATGCGAATTTAAATGTATGTGTACATCTCTTAGTTTCCTGAGGAAAGTCGCATACATCAAATTCTTTCAAGGAAACATTGATTTTGCAGAGTTCTTAATTGATTTCATTTTTTTCTCTTTTTTAAATGTATTTCTTACATCAGTTTTCATTTTTGCAAAATGTATGCATTTTTATCTTGGTTATATTCCCCATACAATTACACCCCTCTTATTTTGACCCCAATTCCTCCTCTCCCTGCCCCTCCCCCCCATAGTGTGTCTCTGGTTTATAGTTGTTGATTTTTTCTTTCTTATAGTTATTCTTTTTCCTGGTCCCTTATTTAGGTTTTTTCAAACTCCTGCTATGAGTGACACCATCCAGTATTTTTCTTTTTCTTTTTGACTTATTTCACTGAGCATGATCCTTATTCGATTTCAGAGTGATCACCTTTTTATCCAAGAGCACTCTTTGGTGGCAAAGAGAATAATTGCGATTTCTCTCATTCCAAGTGATACAACACAGAAGTTATATATCTCTGTATTTCTTTTTTTTTTTTTAAAGATTTATTTATTTATACAAGCACTGGGTACAGTCAGAAGCGCGGAAGGGTGAGTGAATTCACCAGAGCCAGAGCGGGGAGCAGAGCAGGCAGAAGGACCGAAGTACACTGCTGAGGGGAGCAGCAGGTGGCAGGAGAGGTCTGTGCGCCATGTGGGACCCTCCTCCGGTGGCTGGGGAGCAGGCAGGGATTGAACCGGCACTTCAGAGGCTGTGGGCAGCTTCACAACCCAGCGCTCAACCGCTGCGTCACCGGGGAGGCCCAGATCTCTGTATTTCACTTACAATCTTGAGCCATCACTTATATGTAACTCTTGCACTTGGACATTGAACATTCCAAAAAAAGGTGCAGGTTTTCATAGTGTTTCTGCTTTTCCTCATAAGGTTTCATTGGAGGCCAAAGGAACAATACTGATTTCTCTCAAAATCTGTGACTCTCGGAGATGTGAAGTGAATTGTATTCCTATATCACTTAGATTCTTGAGGAAAGTCACATATATGTAATTCTTGCAAAGAGACATTGCTATTCAGAGTTACTGCATGATATCAGATTGATTCAGCTTTTTACATGAGATCACTCTTTGGAGGCAAAGAGAACACTTTCGATTTCTCTCATACCAAGTGACACAACACAGAAATTATATATCACTCAATTTCACTTACTTTCTTGAACAAAGTCACTTATAAGTAACTCTTGCACCTAGACATTGAACAATCCAAAGAAGTGCAGGTTTTCATAGTGTTTCATATTTTCCTCCTTAGGTTTGATTGGAGGCCAAAGGAAGCCTTCTGATTTCTCTCATAACCAGTGAGTCTCATAGATGCAAATTGAGATATATGCATATATCACTCAGTTTCTTGAGGAAAGTCACATATATGTAATTCTTGCAAAGAGACATTAATATACAGAGTGACTTCTTGATTTCAGACTGATTCAGGTTTTTACCCAAGAGCACTCTTTTGAGGCAAATGAAACACTTGTGATTTCTCTCTTGAAAGTGACACTCAAAACCCAGAAGTGAAACATCTCTTTATTTCACTTATTTTCTTGAACAAAGTCACATGTGAGGAACACTTGTACCTAAACATTGAACATTCCAGAAAAGTGCAGGTTTCCCTAGTGTTTAAGCTTTTTTTCAGTAGGTCTGACTGGAGGCCAAGGGAACACTTGTGATAAACCTCATAACCAGTGACTCTTAGAGATGCGAATTGACATGTATATGTATATGACTAAGTTCTTGAGGAAAGTCACATATATCTAATTCTTACAAAGAGACATTGATATTCAGAGTTGCTGCTTGCTTTCAGAGTGATACAGCTTTTTACCGGAGAGCACTCTTGGAGGCAAAGGAAACAATTATGATTTCTCTCATACCAAGTGACACAACTCAGAAGTGCGATATCTCTGTATTTCACTTAATTTCTTGAGCAAAGTGACATATTTAACTCTTGCACCTGGACACTGAATATTCCAAAGAAGTGCAGGTTTTCATACTGTTTCAGGTTTTCCCCTTTAGGTCACATTCGAGGCCACAGAGCACTTCTGATTTCCCTAACAACGTGTGACTCTTAGATATGGGAATTGAGATGTATGTGTCTATCACTTAGTTTCTTGAGGAAAGTCACAGATATGCAGTTCTTGCAAAGAGACATTGATATTCAGAGTTACTGTTTGATATCAGACTGACACAGATTTTTACCCAATAGTATTCTTTTGAGGCAAAGGGAATGTGTGATTTTTCTCATATGGAGAGACACTCAAAACCCAGAATCGAGATATCTCTGTATTTCACTTACTTTCTTGAGAAAAGTCACAAAAAGGAAACTCTTACACCTGGACATTAAACATTCCAAAACATTGCAGGTTTTCATAGTGTTTCAGCTTTTTTTCATTTGGTTATATTGCAGACCAAATGAGCACTTGTCATTTCTCTCATAACCAGTGACACTTAGAGCTGTAAATTGAGATGTATGTATACATTACTTGGTTTCTTTTTTTGTGAAGAAATGAATATTTTATTTATGTATGTATTTGTTTGTTTAATTTAAATGTTTCCCCATACAATTGCACCTTATTTTGCTCCAAATCCCTCCTCCCCCCCCAAAGTATGTTTCTGGTTTATAGTTGTTTTTTGATTTTGATTTTTTCTTTCTTATAGTTATTATTTTTCTTGGTCCTTTATTTAGGATTTCTAGATTTGTGCTATGAGTGAGACCATCTGGTATTTTTCTTTTTCTTTCTGGCTTATTTCGCTGAGCATGATCCCTTCTCCTTCCATCCATGTTGCTGCAAATTGCATGAGTTTATCTTTTCTGATTGCTGAGTAATATTCCACTGTGTATATGTACCACATCTTCTTCATCCAGTCATCTATTTTGGGGCATTTGGGTTGTTCCCAAAGCATAGCTATTGTAAATAGTGCTGCTATAAACATTGGGGTGCAGGTGCCCTTTGGAATTAATGTTTCTGTGTCTTTTGGGTAAATACCTAGGGGTGGAATTGCTGGATTATATGGAAGCTCTATATTTAGGTCGTCAAGAAATCTCCACACAGCTCTCGATAGTGGTTGGACCAGTTTGCACTCCCAACAGCAATGCAGGAGATTTCCTTTCTTTCCACAACCTCGCCAACATTTGTTGTTGCTAGTTTTTTTAATATGTGCCATTCTCACTGGTGTAAGACAGTATCTCATGGTAGTTTTGATTTGCATTTCCCTGATTACAAGTGATGTTGAACATTTTTTCATATGCCTGTTGGCCATTTGCATTTCCTCTTTGGAGAAGTTTCTTTTTAGCTCTTCTGCCCATTTTTTGACTGGATTATTTTCTTTGTTTTTGCTGAGTTTCATCAGCTCTTTGTAGATTTTTTTTGATTAGTCCTTTATCATTAGTGTTGTGTGCAAAAATTTTCTCGCAGTCGGTGGGGTTTCTCTTTGTTTTGGTTATTGTCTTTTTTGCTGTGCAGAAGCTCTTTAATTTGATGTAGCCCCAGTTGTTTATCTTTGACTTTACTATCACTGCTTTGGGTGATGTGTCTGTAAAGATGTCCTTGAGATGAATGTCATGTAGTCTTTTTCAGAGGAAAATATATATTCAGTGGAAATATATATTCAGAGGAAAATAAATATATATTTAGAGGAAAATATATATTCAGAGGAAAATATATTTCCATAAAATATATATTTTATGGTTTCAGGTTTTATGTCTAGTTCTTTAATCCATTTTGACTTGGATTTTGTACATGGTATGAGGTAGTAGTCAAGTTTCATTCTTTTGTATGTAGCGACCCAGTTGTTTTTTTTTTTTAATTCATACAGTAACTCTTTATTGAACATCTTTTTTTTAAGGAGAATTTCTATTATTTTTATATACAAAAGACATTACAGTGTGTATTTAGCCTAGGTGTATTAGGTGGTGGGTTTTTTAGTATTCCTCTTCTTCTTTGCTAGCTTGGCAATTCGAGCCACAGATTTGGGGTCTAGGACATTGCCTCCCCAGTAATAGCAGATCTCAACATATCTGTTACCATAATTGGTACTGATAGCTTCCACCAGCTTAGCCAGGGCACCTTTGTCCTCCAAGTAAACCTGCATGAAGGCAACGGTGATATAAGTCCTCCTGTGACCCAGATACTCCAGCCTGGCCTTCCCCTTGACAATGCAATAGGGAACCCCAGGACAGGCAAGAAGACAACCAGTTCAATGGGATCCACATCATACAGTTACCACCAATAGAGCCTTCTTGTTCTCCATCACTTTGAAGACTGTTAAACCCTGTTCAAAGAATAGGTGGCTTCATAGTGGAGACACCCCCTTTGTCCACATCTTTCTTCTCAGTCCAGGTCAACCATCTCTGCTTCTTCTTGCTTGGTCTCTGTTCTGTACTCATGGGTCAGCTTAAGCAGTTAACTAGCTGTTTGCAGCCCAAGGCCTGGGTGAACTGGTTAATGACAGGAAGCACTTCCAGCTCCTTCTGGAGAATTGACCTTTGCCACTGCAGCCTGATGTAGCTGGGTCACTTGACAAAGCAGGCAATGTCCCTTTTGGGCTGGATGTCCTGTCCAGTGCCAAAATTCTTTTTTTTTAAAATAATAAATTTTATTTTTATATTCCCCATACAATTGCAGCCCCCCCATTCTGACCCCAATCCCTCCCCTCCCGCCCCTCACCCCCCAAAAAGTGTCTCTGGTTCATAGTTTTTTGTTGATTTTGATTTTCACTTTCTTATAGTTATTCATTTTCCTGGTCCTTTATTTAAGTTTTCTAGATTCCTGCTATGAGTGAGACCATCCGGTATTTTTCTTTTTCTTTTTGGCTTATTTCGCTGAGCATGATCCCTTCCAGCGCCATCCATGTTGCGTCAAATTGCATGTGTAGCGACCCAGTTTTCCCAGCATCATTTACTGAACAAACTTTCTTTGCTCTAGTGCATATTCTTTGCTCCTTTGTCAAAGATTAGTTGACCATAAATCTGTGGGTTTATTTCTGGGTTTTCTATTCAGTTCCATTGGTCTGTGTGTCTGTTCTTGTTTCAATACCATGCAGTTTTGATGATTATGGCTTTGTAGTATAGTTTGAAATCTGGGAGAGTGATGCTTCCATTCCCTCCTTTTTTTTCCAGGAGGGTTTTGGCTATTCGGGGTTTTTGGTGGCTCCATATGAATTTCATCAATATTTTTTTCTATTTCTTTGAAGAAAGACATTATAATTTTAACAGGAATAGCACTGAATCTGTAAATTGCTTTTGGTAGGATGGCCATTTTGATGTTAATTCTTCCAATCCATGAGCAGGGGATGTCTTTCCATTTCTTTGTGTCTACTTCCATTTCTTTTAAAGGTGTTTTATAGTTTTCTTTGTATAGGTCCTTTACTTCTTTTGTTAGGTTTATTCCCAAGTATTTGATTTTTTTTTTGTTTCAATAATAAAAAGAATGGTTTTCTTGATTTCTTCTTCTTCAGATTTATTGTTTGTATAGGAAGGCTACTGATTTTTGTGTGCTGATTTTGTATCCTGTGACTTTACTAAACTGATTGATGAGTATAATTAGTTTTTCTGTGCAGTTTTGGGGGTTCTCTATGTATATTATCATATTGTCTGCAAATAGTGATAGTTTTAACTTCTTCCTTGCCTATTTATATTCCTTGTATGTCTCTCTTGTCTTATTGCTCTGGCTAGGACTTCCAGTATTATGTTGAAAAGCAGTGGTGAGAGTGGACATCCTTGTCTTGTTCCAGATCTTAATGGGAATGCTTTCAGCTTTTCACCATTGAGAATGATATTGGCTGTGGGCTTGTCATAGGTGGCCTTTATGATGTTGAGGTATGTTCCTTGTATCTTGAGAATTTCAAGGGCCTTTATCATAAATGGGTATTGTACTTTGTTGAATTCTTTCTCAGCATCGATGGATATTATCTTATGGTTTTTATATTTCTTTTTGTTGATGTGTAGGATTACATTGATTGATTTTCAGATGTTGAACCATACTTGGGTCCCTGGAATATATCCTACTTGGTCGTGATGAATTATTTTATGGATGCATTGTTGGATTCTGTTGGCAAGGATTTTGTTGAAGATTTTTGCATCAGTGTTAATTAATTAGATTGCCCTGTAATTCTTTTTTTGTGCTGTCTTTGTTGGGTTTTGGTATTAGTGTAATGTTGGCTTTGTAGAACGTATTTTGTAGTATTCCTTCTTTTTCAATTTTTTGAAAGAGTTTGTGTAGGATAGGCACTAATTCACTGCTGAACGTTTGGTAGAATTCATTTGTGATGCCATCTGGGCCTGGGCTTTTATTTTTGGGGAGTGCTTTGATTACTGCTTCATTTTCACTGCTTGTAATTGGTCTGTTTAGTTGTTCTATTTCTTCTTTGTCCAGATTTGGATGATTATATTGTTTTAGGAATTTGTCCATCTCTTCTAGGTTGTTGAATTTGTTTGTATATAAGTGTTCATAGTAATCTCTGATTATTCTTTTGATTTTTACTAAATCTGTTGTGATTTCTCCTCTTTCATTTATAATCCTATTTATATGTGTTTTCTCCCATTTTTTTGTGAGCCTTGCTAGAGGTTTGTCTATTTTGTTTATTTTTTCAAAGAACGAACTTCTGGTTTCATTGATCTTTTGGATTGTTTTTTTAATTTCCAATTTGTTTATCTCTGCTTTGATTTTTATTATTTCCTTTCTTCTACTGACTTTAGGGCTTTTTTTGTTGTTCCTTTTCTAGTTCTTCGAGATGTGAGATTAGGTTGTTTCTTTGAGTTCTTTCTTGTTTGTTGATGTGAGCCTGCGATGCTATATATTTTCCTCTTATTACTGCTTTTGCTGCATCCCATACCTTCTGGAAAGTGGTGTCCTCATTGGTGTTCAACTCAAAGTATTTTTTAATTTCTTCTTTGATCTCCTCATTAATCCAGTGGTCTTCCAGTAGTGTAGATTTCAATCTCCATGAAGTAGGAGGGTTCCTTGTTTTCTTTCCATGATTTATTTCTAGCTTGATGCCTTTATGATCAGAGAAGATAGTTGGAATGATTTTGATTTTTATGTATCTGTTGATATTCACCTTGTGGCCCAGAATGTGATTGATTCTAGAGAATGATCCATGTGCACTTAGGAAAAATGTGTGTGCGGATTTTTTTTTGGGTGCAGTGTCCTATAGATGTCTGTTAAGTCCACGAGTTCTATGTCTTTATTTGGGCTTTGTTTATTTTTTGTCTCATTGACCTGTCCATTGGTGAGAGTGGGGTGTTGAAGTCTCCGACTATGTATGTATTTTCTTTACTGTTTTCAGAGCTGATAATAATTGTCTAATATATTTTGGTGCCTCTTCATTTGGTGAGTATATGTTGATGAGTGTTATAGCTTCTTGATGTATTGTCCCCTTGATCATAATGTAGTGTCCATCTATGTCTCTTTTTACCTTTTTTAATTTGAAGTCTGTTTCATCTGATATAAGTATGGCTGTTCCTGCCTTCGATTTTGGTCCATTTGCTTGTAGGATTGTTATCCACCCTTTTACTTTCAGTCTGTGTTTAACTTTTGTGGTTAAATGTGTTTCCTGGAGACAGCAGAAGGTTGGATTTTGTTTTTTAATCCAGCCTGCTACTCTTTTTACTGATGAGTTTAATCCATTTACATTTAGGGTTAATATTGATATGCTGGCATCTGTGTTTGCCATTTTGTTTGTGATTTTTATTCCTTGCTTTATTCTGTTCTTCTTGTTCATTCCTCTGTTGCTTTTGGTTTTAGGACTTCTTATAGATTTTTTTGGAGTGGGGGTTTATTTGTAATGAATTTCTGGAGTTTCTGTTTTTCTGAGAAGGTCCATATTTTTTCTTCGTAGAGGAAGGAGAGCTTTGCACGGTAAAGTATTCTTGGTTTGCATTTGCAGTCTTGAAGTTTGCTTTGAGTGTGTTACTCCATTCTCTTCTTGCACATAATGTTTCTTTGGAGAAGTCTGAAGTTAACCTGATTGGTTTTCCCTTATAAGTTATCTGTTTCATCCCCCTTGCCAGTTTCATTATTTTTTCCTTGTCTGGACTCTTGCAAGCTTTACTATTAGGTGTCTTGCTGTAGTTTTCCTTTCATTATGGTAATTGGGAGTTCTTCTCACTTCTTGTATGTCTATATTAATCTCGTTTTCCTTGCTTGGGAAGTTTTCTTCAATTATCTCCTTGAATAATTTCTCAGTTCCTTTGTCTCTCTCCTCACCTTCTGGAATGCCTATAACTCTTACATTTCCTCTCTTCATGGAGTCTGATAATTGTCTAAGAGTCTCCTCATACTGCTTCATTTGCATTTCTCTCTCCTTTTCATTTGACTCTTTTTATTTCTGTATCTTCTATAGTACTGATCCTTTCTTCTACATCATCGATTCTGTTTTCATCGCTTTTCCCAGAGTTCTTTATCTTCTCTAGTAATCTTTTTATCTCCTGAGTTTCTTTTCTTTCCTTTCTTAAGGTCTCAATTTCATTCTTCAGTTCAGTGATTATTTGTCTCAAATCATTTTTTTCTTTTCATTTTCTTTCTGCTTTTTAATCATGATGATTATTAATTCTCTATCTGATAGGCCAAGAAGTTCTTCCATGTCATCATTGAGCTCTGGTGACTGTTTCTTTTTGTGGTGTGTCCTGCTGCAGTCTTGCTTGGTTATTTATATTTTTCTTTTCTCTGTTGTTTGCTTTCTAATTAGTTCTATGCTTTGGGACGTTGTGCCTCTGGTGTTAGCGGGCATCTCTTTGGAGTGCTCCTAGGGGTGTTGGAAACTGTTTACCACACTGATACCAGCACTGGTAGGCCAAAACTCCACTAGGGTGTTGATGTCATGTTGCTGGGCACTGTTACTTACAGTTACCTCCCTCTGTATTTACTCAGTTTCAACAGGGAATCAGCTAGTTGGTGATTTAGTTCTGGTCACGAGGTGGCGCCAGAGACCCATACTTGCTGACCTGTGCATTTTCCCAGTGGTTCTCTGAGTTGCGGAATGGGGGCAGAGGGGAGCACCTCAACACAGGGGCTCTTATTCAAGCTGTGTGTTGTGTCTGCCCTGTGTTCACCCAGCTCTGTGCCCGCAGCTGTATGGATCCCGTGCCCTGAAGTCTGCACTCTAGGTCTCAGTTCCAGGGCTATTAGATTCAAAATGCTGGCTGTCGGCTGTCACCCTGTGCAGTACCCGTTGCTATATCACATCTCATGCCCCAGATCCTGTGCCTGGCTCTCAGTTCCAGGATGGGGTCTTGCTCCACGCCTTATTTCCCTCCTTACTCCTGTTTCAATGGCCCACCCTCTCTCAGAGCCTGAGGGTGTTTTTGGGAATCCCAGGTTTCCAACTATAGGGTGTTGGTGATTTTTTTCTGGTTGTTAGGTGGCGATCTTTCCTCGTGTCCTTCCAGAACTGTTTTTTCCCCGTGGGTCCGGGTGGGGGGAACAGAGTGGGAGTGGTGTTGAGAGCCTCAACAGCGTAGGGGTGCTGTGTCTAGCCCCAAATTTCATGCCCCGTGTCTCAGTTCCAAAGCCCTCAGATCCAGGACGCAAGCTGTAGCCCAGTTCAGTATCCACAGAAATGGCGCCTTTTGCACCCTATTCCCGCGTCCAGCCGCCTGGTTTCTGATTACTCAATAAGAGACATTAACCTCAGTGAGGGCTCCCGCACATCTCCCTGCAAGCCTAAGTCGCAGGCTCACGGACCTGGGCAGTCCTGATCCACATATGCTTTTCAAGTGCACCGCTTTTCTGCACAAGCTTATGGGCTGGCTTTGGGCTATTTGTAGGTCTCCTCACAGTCTTTTTTTTCTCTAATGGTGCCTGGAGCCATTCGCTCACCTCTGCGGCAATTCCTGCATGGTTCTCCACAGTTCCAGTTCACAGAGTGCGGTGGCTGAAATAGTTCCTTTCCACTCACAGTCCCACTTGATGCATAGTTTGCTCTTGTTGGTTGTTTTAGTTTCTTTTTTTCCTGCTTTCTGTTAGTTGGAGAGTGCTGACTTTGCGGGTGGGGGAGGGTAGCAGGGTTCTGAGCTTTCCTCTCTTCTAGTCCTCTTTATGGTAACTTTCTTCTTTGGGAAGTTAGCCAGAGTCGCCCCTTTATCTTCCGTGTGCCAGTTCTCACAGGGACCTGCCGCTTTTCCTCCCTATTAATTTTTTTTTTTTTTTTATGGGAGGTCTCACTCACAGCCTTTCCTCGCCACCATGTTGATCTCTTCAGAAATCATTAGTTTCTTGAGGAAATTCACGTATATTTAATTCTTGCAAAGAGACATTGATATTCAGAGTTACTACTTGGTTTAAGAGTGCTTCAGCTTTTTACCTAAGAGTACTTTTTGGAGGCAAAGAGAACACTTGTGATTTCTCTCATACCAAGTGACACAAAGCAGAATTTATATGTCGCTGTATTTCACTTAATTTCTAGAGCAAGGTCACATATAGAGTAACTCTTTCACCTGGACATTGAAAATTCCAAAGAAGTGCAGGTTTTCATAGTGTTTCATCTTTTCCTAATTAGGTCTGATTGAAGGCCAAAAGAACACTTCTGATTTCTCTCATAACCAGTGACACAAATAGATGTGAATTTAAATGTATGTGTATATCACATAGTTTCTTGAGGAAAGTCATGTATATCTAAGAGACTTTGATTTTGCAGAGTTCCTAATTGATTTCAGAGTGATCCATCATTTTTCCTTGAGAGCACTCTTTGGAGGCAAAGAGAAAACTTGAGATTTCTCTCATACCAAGTGACACATACACAGAAGGCATATTACTCTGTATTTCACTTACTTTCTTGAATAAAATTGAGACAGGGCAAGCTAGGGTTATTAGGCAGTTTTAGGGACAGTGCAGGAGGGGACCTCTGAAGAATTTAGGGAGGCTTCAGAGATAAGGACAACCAAGGGAAAGTAACCCATTCCACTAGGAAAAACAAACATCCCAGGACCAAGGACAACATTGTTAATGCTAGTCCTGGTTTCCTTCAGGTGGTAAAGGGAGGTGGAGATTGGAGAAATGGAGAGTGGTTTAATTTATGGACACATTAAAAGGGCAGCTGTTTAACGTCAATGCAGGGATGCCCATCCAGAAGACTGGGCCATAAATTTAAAAATGCAACAAATGGGGAAAGAGAAAGCTGTTAGATAAGGAATATGAAGATCCCCACTCAGTAGCAAATTAAGTGAGACAGCCAAGAACTAACCAATTACAAAGAGACTGGGGCAGCTTTAGAATAATGAGGGAAAAAAGGTATATATTCCCTAAGATACGACTCCACTTTGGCTTCCTTGCCCCTCCCAGGCCTGGTTCCCTGGCCTGGGAGTCCCACTTTATTTCTGTTCTTTTTCTCCTCAATAAACTTTTTCTTCTAAACAAACCTGCGCTTCTCGCTTGCTTGCCTGAGCGTCTGCGAAGTTCCTACTGCAGCTTCATGAGACACCAACCCGTGGGGGTCTAGGGGCTGGGGCTCAGCACTGCCCTGCAGCCTGGAATCCGTTCCTGGCTGGGAGACTAGGCCTGACAATTCCGGTATCATTTTGGGGGCTCATCCGGGATCTCACAAGATTTAAGGTAAGTGAGCCGAGAGGCACAGATTGTTTCTAACTTCAGCTTGTCCTAAACTTCTCTTGCTAAACATTTTCTTCCTCTCAGAGCCATCAAAGAGGCCATAAAAAGGGCACAGGACAGTCAGTAAATGCCAAAGGGCGACTGCCTTAAAGACTCCTGTGAAAGGATAAACTGGTGACCAGACCAGGTAAGGGGACTAGCCCATCTGCCAGTCAAAGAATAAAAGTCTGGTGTCGTCGTATGAGGGACTCCGGTCTCCGAAGAGCTAGGCACATACGTCATGTAGAGGCCGTCCGGGAGCTGCACATAAGGGGCTGATCTCCCAGCAGTTCCGGGCCATCCTCCCTTGCCTTCAGCAGAGGGGGAGCTGCTGAGACCCAGTGGAGGATGAATGGTCCCAATGTGACAATTGGGAAAGTCATTCCTCACTAAGCACCACACAAGAGCCAACACAAAACCCTACCCTGGCCTCAGATCCCTGCTAGGATTATTTGAATGGCTCCTCTTATCTTTCCTTGCTCTCTCTCTGCCTTTCCATTCTTCCTTCTCTTGCAATGCAACTGATTTACTTCTCGATTACCTGTGGGTTTCAGACAGGCAGTAGATATTTCAAAAACTTTTTCTCTGTCCTATATTTGATTGCAAAAAATTAATGGGCACCCGTCAGCCCAGTAAAAGCAACTAGCGTGAGGCCGCCATTCTTAAAGTCTCGGGTGACAGGTTTCTCAGCTGGCAAGGCTTCCTGATCCCCCACTTGCTGAGTGGGAATGTCAGGACTCTCTTGTCACTGAGTCCTACTTTCCTCTATCATCCGTGGACTCCGAGGGTGCTCAGAATGACCAAGTTGTGACCCTTGGAACCCTGGACACCCAGGAGATCCGATGGCTCAGACAAGGCGTTCTGCTAGGTTGGCACCTAGGCGAGAGTCACAAAGGCCTAACAGTAAAAAAAAAAAAAAAAAAAAAAAAAAAAAAAGGGACTTTCACCTTCTTGATCCCTCCCCTATAGGACGGACTTCTTTCAGCTTCTATCAAGGCAACTTATAAGGTACAAAATGGTCTTATAAAAATCTTGGGGCACCTCTGGGAGCCTCTTCCCTGGTGTCTGTTTTAATCCTGCTGGTTGGCAAAGACAGGAGAGGCTGAGTTTCATATTATGACAGGAATGTATGTACAGGTTTGCCTCAAATCCTAGGTCCAGCTAATTAATTATACCTTTGGTATTATAAATTTGTCTCATGACAGTTTTTCAAAAGGGAGTTTAAAATAAGTAAATATCAGGTTCTGGGCTACTGCCACTTCAAGGGCTATGACTTAAGGGAAAAAATCAGTTTTGTTGTCTGGCAAATGGACATCATTAAAAGTTAGGTCGCAGGACTTGGTCTGTGGCTTGTGTTAAGTCTCTACTGTTCAGGTGTGTTCAGGGTCTTTCATCAGATGAGGAGAATGGCTTACTGTAAGCTTGCTAGAAGCTTGGAATAGATGCCCTTTGCACAGAGACTGGTTAGGGGACGCCGGTAGGGTCCCACAAAGTCCGGTACCCCACACCTGTCTGTTCGGTGGGAGACAGGCAGAGATACATCGGTCACACTGGAAAGGAATGGTTAACTCCAGTGGACTTTTATGCGAGGAAACTGTTGATCACTCACAGTTAGAGCTCCGGGTTTAAATGGAGGGACGCCTCCGGTAAAAAGGCAAGGGAGAAGTGGAGTGAGAATTGGGTTCAATTTGACCCTAAATCCATAATTTGACCTGTCTATAGGTTTTCTCCTATAGACAGAAGGGGAAAGAAGCTGGTGTTGGACACCCGCTTTCATTCCTTTTTGCAAATGGGAGCTTCCTCATCAGCCATGCAAAAGAGGCACGCGTCTCTCCTGCATCTTAGAATTGAGACCAATTTTCAGGAGTAATTGTCTCCTATCTCACCTGTTGCTTCTCTTAATAAGTCACTTAGACCCAAGTCTCAACATCTCTCCTGGCATCCTAGAGCTGAGAGCCAGTCGAGAGGTCATAATATATGGTCCTGGTCGGATGGGACGACCTCTGACTTAACTGCAGGAATGTCCCTGCTTTGTCTCTGTGCTGTTATTTTCTTTTCTTGCTACAGAGACCATAAAATGCTCTATCTCAATTCCATGGGACATGGCCTTAAGCCACATTTTTAAATTAAAAAAAAAACTAGCCCAATTTGGCCATAAATGGCATCTTCTCCAGCTAACCCTCCTTGGTCACAGTCAAGACAAAAAGACAAAATGCTGGGGACTAATAATCAAAGGGGTCCACTATAGCTGGCTGGTAAAAAAGACTGCCTTTGCTCTCAATAAGCAGCTGCCTGGATTATTTTTTCCAGTGTTGAGATCATTGGTATGTCTCTACTGCCTTCCAGTTGTGGGGGAACTAGACTCTCCCTTTGTCCACCTGGAAAAACTGTTCTGGTTCATGCTAGGGAAAAAGTTCTATTTCCCTGTGTTTTTCTGATTTTAAAGTCTAAAACGTTAAAGGTAAAAACTACTGTGTTACTTTGGACTTGCTAACGAGCTATAAAAGGTAATTTTTGGTTAAGTAACAACTTCTAAACTGCTTATTGGACCTGTAAAAGTTTAGTTTCTTATTAAGACTAATTAATTTCTGATAAGAGTTTGAAAACAGGCAAACTGTAAAGGAAAATCTTATTCTTCCTCTTCTCCTGTCCTCCCCATACATGGTTCTAAAAAGAAAAAATGTCTTTTGTCTTAAAAATGTGCTTGGTCTCAGTGTGACAAAACTAAAACAATGTAAAGCCAATTAATAATACTTAAAAATACAAACTTAAAATGTTTTTCTTGTCTAAGAAAGTTAGTACAAATTGCTTAACTTTGAAATTGTTGTGGTTTTGGTTGGACCCTCGGTTTTAAGTAAGGGTTAAAATTGGGTACTTGTTCTATGTAAGAATTCTAACTTCTATGTCATTAAAAACCTGCTTGATATAAAAAAAATATTAAAAACTTGGTTAAATGAATGTGTCAAACTAAAAAAATTGTTACTAAAGAAGGGGAGTTTACTAAACTGTAGTTTCTCAGTGTCTTTGCAAATATTGGTAAAATTAACTGTTTCTTAAAAATAAGTGTACATGGCCAAAAATTTTAAATGGAAATCAAGAGATCTCTTTGTTCTTGCTTTTTGCCTCCGGAGGATTAATTTTAAATGGAGCCTATATATATATAAAAAAATCCTAAATTTTGAGATCACGATCTAAAATTGTGGTAAAGAAAAAAACTAATTCAAAATTTAATGGTTTAAAAAGCATACATGCCTTAAGGTTTTAACTTTACGTTGTTTAAATGTGTTTACTCATGCTCTACAAAGGGAATAATAATTAACCTGGCCTATGCAAACAAACAAAACTTACTTCTAGGCTTCTATCTCTTGATAAGATCTTGTTCCAGGAAGACTAATCTACTTGTCTTTTCCCCTTGGAATAAACAATATATTCTCCCAGTAAATGACTATATTTCTTTACAGAATTCAAGGTAACATCT